>NC_069506.1:352326530-352450236 GCF_027579735.1 Bombina bombina | reverse complement strand
ATGGGATTTTATGCTTCCCCCCCTGGGAGTGCCCTGTGTGCATGTAACCTAAATAAAAAGCAGGCTGGGCATCCCAGTCCTCAGTTCTTGGTTGTCCCTCAATCGCAGCGTTGACTCGTTTTTGTGGGCAGAAGGGTATCCTAGCTGTACTACAGCTAAGGGGGATTATTCTACATTTGCGAGACTCATATAGAATACTATGGAAAGCAGTTTCTCCCCTCTTCAGCAATAGGAATCCAGGCTACTAAGCGGTCCATCTCTCAGCGAGACTAAGGGTAACCGTAACACTTATCGCCAGAAAGAAATGGCGGATGATGGCACGGGACCGAAAAAATTTAAACGTCCTGATTCCTATGAGGAATGGCGCAAGTGCTTTAGGGTTTATGCGTCCTGTTATATCTCTAAATTTCCCGATCAAGCCTTAAACATCCTGAAATATCAGGATTCCATTGAAACAGTGTACGAGAAGTACAGGGATGGAGCTTGGCGGGATTACGATGCTGCTTTCCGTAGGAAGATGGTTGGGAACCCTCTTCTTACTTTCGGTGACGTTGATTCGCGTCTGTGGGCGCAATTGGGTCCTGAAAAACAGGCGGCGCCTGCTGCAGTAGTCGGAGCATCGGGGGGCGTTAAGGCCTCGCAGCGCTCTCGACGGCGGGCCACAGGGGTGTGCTGGCGCTTCCAGGACAAATCATGTACCAGGGGAGCGGCATGCGCATTTCGGCACGCGTGCAGAACCTGCGGTGGCGGCCACTCGGGGTCCGAGTGTACCAGAACCCAGGACGCGGGTCGTCCCCAGGAGAGAACAGCAGCCGGCTCCAAACCTTTCACTGTTGGAAAGGGCGGCCACACCTCTGAAGGTGGCCGTAATTGGGAAGTGGCTGCTGCTATACCCATTCAAGGAGGCCGCCTTGCTGCTTGGAGGCGGTCTGCGGTCGGGATTTGTTATCCCAGTCGGATCGCACATGGAGGGTTCCTTGTCACGCAGGAACCTAAAATCCGCGTATCAGTTTCCCGGGGTTTTGCGGGATAAACTGAATAGAGAGATTGGGTTGGGTCGTATGGCAGGCCCATTTGAGGATATTCCCCTTCCAGGGCTGGTGGTATCACCCTTGGGGGTGGTTCCAAAAAAGGAGCCGGATAAATTTCGGCTCATCCAACATCTGTCCTTCCCGAAGGGTCGTTCGGTGAATGACGCCATCCCCCTGAACTGAGCTCAGTTTCTTACCAATCATTTGATGAGGCATTGGGGCTAGTTCGCAGGGCAGGGGCCGGGGCTCTGATGGCTAAACTGGATATAGAGTCCGCCTTCCGGCTCCTGCCCATTCACCCCTCCTCTTTTAGGCTTATGGGGTGCTATTTTGAGGGGCAGTACTACGTGGACAAATGCTTGCCCATGGGGTGCTCAATTTCGTGTGCCTACTTCGAGGCTTTCAGCTGCTTCTTGCACTGGGCCATTGCGGAGGTGGCCGGATTTGACGGCCTGGCACACTATTTGGATGATTTTCTGCTGGTTGGGCGGACAGGATCATCTGAGTGTGCTTTCCTGATGTAAGTCACTAGGTTTCTAATGGATAGAATGGGAGTTCCTCTGGCGGAGGACAAGTCCCAGGGTCCTTGCACGTGCCTTACTTTTTTGGGCATTGAGGTTGATTCGGTGGCAGAGCAGTGCCGTCTGCCACATGAAAAAGTTCAGCGCATGTTGGAGTCAGTACGCGCTATGAGAGCAGAGCTGTATAGCTCCGTGAAGGATCTTCAAATCCTATTGGGTTTGCTGAACTTTGCCGGCAGGATCATTCCTATGGGAAGAATATTCCTTTGCAGGCTCGAGAGGCAGCTGTGCGGAAAAAGATCGCAGACCCGGAGGTTCCGGGTGTCTGCTGAGATGTTGGAAGATCTTAAGGTCTGGGAAGATTTTCTTCTCCACTTTAACGGGATCTGTCTGTGGCGGGAGGTTGTTCCTTCTAACGCAGCGATCCAGTTGTTCACTGATGCGGCTGGGTCCCACGGGTACGGGGCTTTCTTGGCCGGGCAATGGAGCGCTGGCCCATGGCCCGCCGCGTGGATAGAGAGAGGCTTGGTCAGGAACCTATGCCTTCTCGAACTGTTTCCCATACTGGTTGCTCTTGACATTTGGGGCAATCAGCTTCGCGACCGTGAGGTGGTTTTCTGGACAGATAACATGAGCGTTGTTTATGCTGTTAACAGATTATCATCTAGTTCCCCTCCGGTTGTGCGGTATTTGAGACTGTTGGTGCTGAGGTGTCTGCACCTGAATATTGTGTTCCGTGCTAAGCATGTTCCGGGCGTCCAGAATAGGATTGCTGACGCGCTCTCCCATTTTCAATGGGAAGCATTTTATGCTCTGGTGCCCGATGCGGACACTAACGGATTGTCCTGTCCCACTTACTTATGGCAGGTGGCGCTGGATGGGGACCCTTGATTGCGATGGTGCGGGCTTCCCTCGCTCCGTCTACCTGGGCTACGTATGTGAAATACTGGACGGAGTGGATCGCCTTTTGTGACTTCAGGTGTCGTCCCTCCTGTGACGGGACCAGTGGGGCTTGCTTGAATGGATTACCGAACTTAAAGGTAATGGTGTTTCGAAGACTGCAATGGGTTCACGCCTGGCGGCGGTGTCCTTTTTCTGCAAGTTGTATGGGCTTGTTGACGCCTCGAAGACCTTCCTGGTTAGGCAGGTACTTCGGGGCTGGGGGCGTATGGCCCCCAAGGCCAGGGATTTCAGGGAACCAGTTACCATGGAGCGGCTGGTAACGTTGTGCCGAGTTTTGCCGGCGGTCTGTTCATCCGCCTATGAAACTGCCCTATTCTCAGCCGCCTTTGGGCTGGCTTTTCACGGGGCTTTTAGGGTAGGGGAAATTGTCCCGCCCTCTAAGAACAAGACGGGCGGCCTTTTGCTGCCTCATGTTAGAGACGACGGGTCGTCTATCTTGGTCTTTCTTCCCAGATCCAAAACTGACCAGGAAGGGAGAGGTGCCTGGTTGGCTTTGCCATCCCATGTTGAATCTGTTTGCTGCCCGGTCAGACTGGTTAAAGCCTATATGGACGTGCGTCCTGAGGGTTTCTCGCAATTTCTAGTTCACGAGGACGGTTCCCCGTTGACTAGATTCCAGTTTAGGAAGGTGTTGGCCTGGGCAGCATCAAAGGCAGGTCTTGATCCCAGGGTGATTGCTCCCCATTCCTTTAGGGTGGGCGCGGCCACCACTGCCGCTAGTTTAGGATGGTCGGCTGACCATATTAGAGCTCTGGGAAGATGGAGGTCGCAAAGGTATCTTTTATATGTTAGGCCTTTGACTGTTTAGAAATGATTATGTTTTGCAGATGCAATGGATAACCTCTGTTTCTTTTCTTAGGACCAAGGAGCGGTCCATTGAGAGTATGGATTACGGGGCATTCGTACATCCACTGGGCGGAGCTTCGAGCGATCGCGAGACCTGATGGGCGTCAGCTGGGGTTCCCCTCTTCCCGAGTCACTGTTAGGTGGTTAGGGCGCAGGGGGCTTACGTGGCAGGCTCTGCCTGAGTTGCTGCAAGGGGCTTTGCGCAGGTGGGAGAAACCCCATGTACTTATCATTCACGCAGGTGGAAATGATATGGGGCTCCTACCGTGCAAACAGCTCAGTGCGGTTATTCAGTCGGATCTGCGCACGATTCAGGCATGGATTCCCCAAGTCAGGATAGGGTGGTCTAACATCATCCCCAGAATAGAATGGCGCCATATGCAGTCTCATCGCGCGGCTTTTCAGGTCCGCAAGAAAATTAACAGAGAAGTGAGGATTTTCTTAGGGCAGTCAGGTGGGTTTGTTGTGGAACATGGGAACATATCAATGGCTGAGAGGTGCCTCTACAGAAGGGACGGGGTGCACCTCTCTGAGAGGGGCATTGACCTGTTCCTCTGTAATTTGAGGCGTGCTATACTTAATCATCTATAGGTGTGGCGGCAAGAGGTGAGCCTGTTGGGCTATCTCTTGTGGCGGTTGGTCCGCGCCCCGGTTTGCCATCAGAGGTAGAGTGACGGCTGAACAGGGGAGGGTGATCTCTGCAGGCGCGCGCCTGGGGTCCCTCCCATTCTAAGATGCCGAGAACTCCCTAAGCTTCTGCGGCAGCTGAGCTCCGCTTGTGTGGGCATTCACGGGCGCGGTCCATTCTCCTAGCAGGGGGTCCCTACTCCTAGCTAGATTGCCGCCACATGTTTTAGCTGGCCCCGTTGAGTCCAGCCGGTTCTCACGTTCTACAATAAATGCGACCTTCGGGTCTTTTCCCATATATCTGTGTCTGCGTGGTTATTCAAGTATTACAGTTTTATACAAAGTTATTTAAGAGTTATAGTTGTACATAGTTAAGTTGTTGAGTCAGTTCTATGGCTCCAGTTATTATTTGTACATAGTTATGTGTTGAGCCAGTTTTATGGCTCCAGTTATTAAAGTTTTCCAGCAAGCCAGGAGGATAGGGCATTTAATTAATTAAGACAGTGGAGGGCAGCATAGCCCAGAACGACCATAATAATTAAGGCCCTTAGGAGTGTGCTGCTGTGAAGGTTGCAACAATGTTGCATTAGTGAGGGTGGGGTTTAGCTTACCTTTAAGTAGTCAGCTCCCAAGGCCCAAACCCTCTTTTCCAGCTCGTCTTCACAGCGTCCATCCCTCCCTCCCTGCACTTGTTCATACGGCAATCTTTAGGCTGCTACATCACCAGGGTGTTTCAGCTAGGTGTCCGAGGCTGGATGAGAGCTACGCGGCTTGTTTCCTTAAGTCCAAGGACGGTAGTTTTTGACTCCCCAGGTAGTGGCATGGATACGCGTCTAGTCACACCTGGTCCTACTGGTTCGGAGATCGTTACTTTACACCCTGGTTAGGCGGTTGGTCCGCGCCCCGGTTTGCCATCAGAGGTAGAGTGACGGCTGCCCAGGGGAGGGTGATCTCTGCAGGCGCGCGCCTGGGGTCCCTCCCATTCTAAGATGCCGAGAACTCCCTAAGCTTCTGCGGCAGCTGAGCTCCGCTTGTGTGGGCATTCACGGGCGCGGTCCATTCTCCTAGCAGGGGGTCCCTACTCCTAGCTAGATTGCCGCCACATGTTTTAGCTGGCCCCGTTGAGTCCAGCCGGTTCTCACGTTCTACAATAAATGCGACCTTCGGGTCTTTTCCCATATATCTGTGTCTGCGTGGTTATTCAAGTATTACAGTTTTATACAAAGTTATTTAAGAGTTATAGTTGTACATAGTTAAGTTGTTGAGTCAGTTCTATGGCTCCAGTTATTATTTGTACATAGTTATGTGTTGAGCCAGTTTTATGGCTCCAGTTATTAAAGTTTTCCAGCAAGCCAGGAGGATAGGGCATTTAATTAATTATGTTTGTGTGTGTGTGTAGCGTGTGTAGTGTGTATGTGTAGTGTTTGTGTGTGTGTGTAGCGTGTGTAGTGTGTATGTGTAGTGTTTGTGTGTGTGTGTAGCGTGTGAAGTGTGTATGTGTAGTGTTTGTGTGTGTGTGTAGCGTGTGTAGTGTGTATGTGTAGTGTTTGTGTGTGTTTAGCGTGTGTAGTGTGTATGTGTAGTGTTTGTGTGTGTTTAGCGTGTGTAGTGTGTATGTGTAGTGTTTGTGTGTGTGTGTGTAGCGTGTGTAGTGTGTATGTGTAGTGTTTGTGTGTGTGTGTAGCGTGTGTAGTGTGTATGTGTAGTGTTTGTGTGTGTGTGTAGCGTGTGTAGTGTGTATGTGTAGTGTTTGTGTGTGTGTGTAGCGTGTGTAGTGTGTATGTGTAGTGTTTGTGTGTGTGTAGCGTGTGTAGTGTGTATGTGTAGTGTTTGTGTGTGTGTGTAGCGTGTGTAGCGTGTGTATGTGTAGTGTTTGTGTGTGTGTAGCGTGTGTAGTGTGTATGTGTAGTGTTTGTGTGTGTGTAGCGTGTGTAGTGTGTATGTGTAGTGTTTGTGTGTGTGTAGCGTGTGTAGTGTGTATGTGTAGTGTTTGTGTGTGTGTAGCGTGTGTAGTGTGTATGTGTAGTGTTTGTGTGTGTGTGTAGCGTGTGTAGTGTGTATGTGTAGTGTTTGTGTGTGTGTGTAGCGTGTGTAGTGTGTATGTGTAGTGTTTGTGTGTGTGTAGCGTGTGTAGTGTGTATGTGTAGTGTTTGTGTGTGTGTGTAGCGTGTGTAGCGTGTGTATGTGTAGTGTTTGTGTGTGTGTAGCGTGTGTAGTGTGTATGTGTAGTGTTTGTGTGTGTGTAGCGTGTGTAGTGTGTATGTGTAGTGTTTGTGTGTGTGTAGCGTGTGTAGTGTGTATGTGTAGTGTTTGTGTGTGTGTAGCGTGTGTAGTGTGTATGTGTAGTGTTTGTGTGTGTGTGTAGCGTGTGTAGTGTGTATGTGTAGTGTTTGTGTGTGTGTAGCGTGTGTAGTGTGTATGTGTAGTGTTTGTGTGTGTGTAGCATGTGTAGTGTGTATGTGTAGTGTTTGTGTGTGTGTGTGTAGCGTGTGTAGTGTGTGTGTGTAGCGTGTGTAGTGTGTATGTGTAGTGTTTGTGTGTGTGTAGCGTGTGTAGTGTGTATGTGTAGTGTTTGTGTGTGTGTGTAGTGTGTGTAGTGTGTATGTGTAGTGTTTGTGTGTGTGTAGTGTGTGTAGTGTGTATGTGTAGTGTTTGTGTGTGTGTAGCGTGTGTAGTGTGTATGTGTAGTGTTTGTGTGTGTGTAGCGTGTGTAGTGTGTATGTGTAGTGTTTGTGTGTGTGTGTAGCGTGTGTAGTGTGTATGTGTAGTGTTTGTGTGTGTGTAGCGTGTGTAGTGTGTATGTGTAGTGTTTGTGTGTGTGTAGCGTGTGTAGTGTGTAGTGTTTGTGTGTGTGTAGCGTGTGTAGTGTGTAGTGTTTGTGTGTGTGTAGCGTGTGTATGTGTAGTGTTTGTGTGTGTAGCATGTGTAGTGTGTATGTGTAGTGTTTGTGTGTGTGTAGCGTGTGTAGTGTGTATGTGTAGTGTTTGTGTGTGTGTAGCGTGTGTAGTGTGTATGTGTAGTGTTTGTGTGTGTGTGTAGCGTGTGTAGTGTGTAGTGTTTGTGTGTGTGTAGCGTGTGTATGTGTAGTGTTTGTGTGTGTGTAGCGTGTGTAGTGTGTATGTGTAGTGTTTGTGTGTGTGTAGCGTGTGTAGTGTGTATGTGTAGTGTTTGTGTGTGTGTAGCGTGTGTAGTGTGTATGTGTAGTGTTTGTGTGTGTGTAGCGTGTGTAGTGTGTATGTGTAGTGTTTGTGTGTGTGTAGCGTGTGTAGTGTGTATGTGTAGTGTTTGTGTGTGTGTAGCGTGTGTAGTGTGTATGTGTAGTGTTTGTGTGTGTGTGTAGCGTGTGTAGTGTGTATGTGTAGTGTTTGTGTGCGTGTGTAGTGTGTATGTGTAGTGTTTGTGTGTGTGTAGCGTGTGTAGTGTGTATGTGTAGCGTTTGTGTGTGTGTAGCGTGTATGTGTAGTGTTTGTGTGTGTGTAGCGTGTGTAGTGTGTATGTGTAGTGTTTGTGTGTGTGTGTAGCGTGTGTAGTGTGTATGTGTAGTGTTTGTGTGTGTGTAGCGTGTGTAGTGTGTATGTGTAGTGTTTGTGTGTGTGTGTAGCGTGTGTAGTGTGTATGTGTAGTGTTTGTGTGTGTGTAGCGTGTGTAGTGTGTATGTGTAGTGTTTGTGTGTGTGTAGCGTGTGTAGTGTGTATGTGTAGTGTTTGTGTGTGTGTGTAGCGTGTGTAGTGTGTATGTGTAGTGTTTGTGTGTGTGTAGCGTGTGTAGTGTGTATGTGTAGTGTTTGTGTGTGTGTAGCGTGTGTAGTGTGTATGTGTAGTGTTTGTGTGTGTGTGTAGCGTGTGTAGTGTGTATGTGTAGTGTTTGTGTGTGTGTAGTGTGTGTAGTGTGTATGTGTAGTGTTTGTGTGTGTGTAGCGTGTGTAGTGTGTATGTGTAGTGTTTGTGTGTGTGTAGCGTGTGTAGTGTGTATGTGTAGTGTTTGTGTGTGTTCGTAGCGTGTGTAGTGTGTATGTGTAGTGTTTGTGTGTGTGTAGCGTGTGTAGTGTGTATGTGTAGTGTTTGTGTGTGTGTGTAGCGTGTGTAGTGTGTATGTGTAGTGTTTGTGTGTGTGTAGGGTGTGTAGTGTGTATGTGTAGTGTTTGTGTGTGTGTAGCGTGTGTAGTGTGTATGTGTAGTGTTTGTGTGTGTGTAGCGTGTGTAGTGTGTATGTGTAGTGTTTGTGTGTGTGTGTAGCGTGTGTAGTGTGTATGTGTAGTGTTTGTGTGTGTGTAGCGTGTGTAGTGTGTATGTGTAGTGTTTGTGTGTGTGTAGCGTGTGTAGTGTGTATGTGTAGTGTTTGTGTGTGTGTGTAGCGTGTGTAGTGTGTGTGTGTAGCGTGTGTAGTGTGTATGTGTAGTGTTTGTGTGTGTGTGTAGCGTGTGTAGTGTGTATGTGTAGTGTTTGTGTGTGTGTGTAGCGTGTTTAGTGTGTATGTGTAGTGTTTGTGTGTGTGTAGTGTTTGTAGTGTGTATGTGTAGTGTTTGTGTGTGTGTAGCGTGTGTAGTGTGTATGTGTAGTGTTTGTGTGTGTGTAGCGTGTGTAGTGTGTATGTGTAGTGTTTGTGTGTGTGTGTAGCGTGTGTAGTGTGTATGTGTAGTGTTTGTGTGTGTGTAGCGTGTGTAGTGTGTATGTGTAGTGTTTGTGTGTGTGTAGCGTGTGTAGTGTGTATGTGTAGTGTTTGTGTGTGTGTAGCGTGTGTAGTGTGTAGTGTTTGTGTGTGTGTAGCGTGTGTAGTGTGTAGTGTTTGTGTGTGTGTAGCGTGTGTATGTGTAGTGTTTGTGTGTGTGTAGCGTGTGTAGTGTGTATGTGTAGTGTTTGTGTGTGTGTAGCGTGTGTAGTGTGTATGTGTAGTGTTTGTGTGTGTAGCGTGTGTAGTGTGTATGTGTAGTGTTTGTGTGTGTGTGTAGCGTGTGTAGTGTGTATGTGTAGTGTTTGTGTGTGTGTAGCGTGTGTAGTGTGTATGTGTAGTGTTTGTGTGTGTGTAGCATGTGTAGTGTGTATGTGTAGTGTTTGTGTGTGTGTAGCGTGTGTATGTGTAGTGTTTGTGTGTGTGTAGCGTGTGTAGTGTGTATGTGTAGTGTTTGTGTGTGTAGCGTGTGTAGTGTGTATGTGTAGTGTTTGTGTGTGTGTAGCGTGTGTAGTGTGTATGTGTAGTGTTTGTGTGTGTGTAGCGTGTGTAGTGTGTATGTGTAGTGTTTGTGTGTGTGTAGCATGTGTAGTGTGTATGTGTAGTGTTTGTGTGTGTGTAGCGTGTGTATGTGTAGTGTTTGTGTGTGTGTAGCGTGTGTAGTGTGTATGTGTAGTGTTTGTGTGTGTGTGTAGTGTGTGTAGTGTGTATGTGTAGTGTTTGTGTGTGTGTAGCATGTGTAGTGTGTATGTGTAGTGTTTGTGTGTGTGTAGCGTGTGTATGTGTAGTGTTTGTGTGTGTGTAGCGTGTGTAGTGTGTATGTGTAGTGTTTGTGTGTGTGTAGCGTGTGTAGTGTGTATGTGTAGTGTTTGTGTGTGTGTAGCGTGTGTAGTGTGTATGTGTAGTGTTTGTGTGTGTGTGTAGCGTGTGTAGTGTGTATGTGTAGTGTTTGTGTGTGTGTAGCATGTGTAGTGTGTATGTGTAGTGTTTGTGTGTGTGTGTAGCGTGTGTAGTGTGTATGTGTAGTGTTTGTGTGTGTGTGTAGCGTGTGTAGTGTGTATGTGTAGTGTTTGTGTGTGTGTAGCGTGTGTAGTGTGTATGTGTAGTGTTTGTGTGTGTGTGTAGCGTGTGTAGTGTGTATGTGTAGTGTTTGTGTGTGTGTGTAGCGTGTGTAGTGTGTATGTGTAGTGTTTGTGTGTGTGTGTAGCGTGTGTAGTGTGTATGTGTAGTGTTTGTGTGTGTGTAGCGTGTGTAGTGTGTATGTGTAGTGTTTGTGTGTGTGTAGCGTGTGTAGTGTGTAGTGTTTGTGTGTGTGTGTGTAGCGTGTGTAGTGTGTATGTGTAGTGTTTGTGTGTGTAGTGTGTGTAGTGTGTATGTGTAGTGTTTGTGTGTGTAGCGTGTGTAGTGTGTATGTGTAGTGTTTGTGTGTGTGTAGCGTGTGTAGTGTGTAGTGTTTGTGTGTGTGTGTGTAGCGTGTGTAGTGTGTATGTGTAGTGTTTGTGTGTGTAGTGTGTGTAGTGTGTATGTGTAGTGTTTGTGTGTGTGTAGCGTTTGTAGTGTGTATGTGTAGTGTTTGTGTGTAGTGTAGCGTGTGTAGTGTGTATGTGTAGTGTTTGTGTGTGTGTAGCGTGTGTAGTGTGTATGTGTAGTGTTTGTGTGTGTGTGTGTAGTGTTTGTGTGTGTAGCGTGTGTAGTGTGTATGTGTAGTGTTTGTGTGTGTGTAGCGTGTGTAGTGTGTATGTGTAGTGTTTGTGTGTGTGTGTAGCGTGTGTAGCGTGTGTATGTGTAGTGTTTGTGTGTGTGTAGCGTGTGTAGTGTGTATGTGTAGTGTTTGTGTGTGTGTGTAGTGTGTGTAGTGTTTGTGTGTGTGTAGCGTGTGTATGTGTAGTGTTTGTGTGTGTGTAGCTTGTACACACCCCTATCTTAGCCTATCTGATAAAGTGATGAACCAATTGGTCCATCCAGTCACGTGATTACAGAGGATGACATCAGTGAGGGGGCGTTTATAATGCACGAATCACAGGACACGGGTGTGTTAGATTACACAGTAAACATTGTCAGAGCTTATTGTGAAATAAATCCCATAATAAACCACATAACCCCATTACAAGTCACTAGTAGCAGGCACTCATGTGAGGCAAACACCTTATAGCAGAAATGAACCAATAACACTGCTGTGAAAGTTACTCATATAATTCATATGAAACCCTACAGCATAGATTTCTGCAAATGTCAGGCAGGTATTATGCCTGTAAGCAACATACATTAAACGTGTGCGTATTTATCTGTACATGGGAACATAATGTGATTTAACCAGTGTTTATATATGCATTTAATCAGACATATAAAAAAGTAGCACAAGATATTGTTGGAGCCCTATATTGTATAGGGTCTATGATGTTAGTGATATCTGTAAATTATATATACACCCAGCAGTGAGCTAGTAACATAGGTAGCTTTTCATAGGGAAGCTCCAAAACCATTATTTTCATTCATGCCATTAGGTGTCATAGAATTGAGCCAAAATATCCATTGGCTTTCAGCCTGTAATAGCATCTGCTGATATTACCACCCTATCCCTGTTTTAATAACTTGCAGGACGGTCAGTTTTACTGACGGTTTGACGTTATGATGCTTAAGAAAATGTCTGGCTACTGTTGTTAAGGTTTTCCCTTTATTGCTATCCTCAGTGCTATTTTTAATGCTGTTAATACGTTCCCCCAGCCGGGTGCGTACCTCTCTTGTTGTGATCCCCACATAGTATTTATTACAGTCACACAGCAAACAGTATATAACATTCTTGGTTCTGCAGTTAGCAAAATCTGTTTGTGGTTATTCATGTATTTACAGAAAGAACGGGACCTACAGCCGTGTGTTCCTGAGAAAGCTTTTGTCTGGTTCTTACGTTTCAATTGGCTTCTCACTAATCTGTTGCTAATAGTTGGAGCTCTTTTCCAACTAACTGCCACATATTCTCCAACCACATCTCAAGTTCTCATCAGTTTGAAATTATCAGAATGTTTATTCAAAATATTTGTGATTTCTTTGTGTTTATTATTATACGTCGTTATAAACCTCACTTTCTTATCAAAACCAGTGGTTTTGTTTTTAGTTACTAGTCGGTTTTCTCTGTTCGTGTGTAGCGCTCTATGGAACGCTTTTGTAATAAACTTACAAGTATAACCTCTGGTTTTATGTCTGGCTCTTAGTTCTTTGGATCGTAAGAAAAATGTGTTGAGGTCTGAGCAGTTCCTCCTCAGTCTCAGGAATTCCCCAACAGGTACCTTTTTAGTGTGCCACGAATGGCAACTGCTAAACTCAAGTATAGAGTTGGTAGCCGTTGGTTTCCTATAGAGATCAGATTTACGCCTAGATTTAGAGTTTTTTCGGTAAAGACCCGCGGTGCTGACGCTGCTTTTTTTTCCAGCGCACCCTTAAGACAACGCTGGTATTTAGAGTTGTCTGAATGGCTGCGTTAGCCTCAGAAAAGGGAGCGTAGAGCATAATTTAACTCCACTTCAACCCTCAATACCAGCGTTGCCTACGGTAGCGGTAAGCTTGAAAAACGTGCTCGTGCACAATATCCCCATAGGAAACAATGGGGCTGAGCTGGCTGAAAAAAAACCTAACACCTGCAAAAAAGCAGCGTTCATCTCCTAACGCAGCCCCATTGTTTCCTATGGGGAAACACTCTCTAAGTCTGCACCTAACACCCTAACATGTACCCCGAGTCTAAACACCCCTAACCTTACACTTATTAACCCCTAATCTGCAGCCCCTGCTATCGCTGACACCTGCATTATACTATTAACCCCCTAATTTGCTGCTCCGGACACCGCCGCCACCTACATTATAGCTATGAACCTCTAATCTACTGCCCCTAACATCGCCGACACCTATATTATATATATTAACCCCTACTCTACCGCCCCCAACGTCGCCTCTATCTACCTACACTTATTAACCCCTAATCTGCCGACCGGACCTTGCCGCCACTATAATAAATGTATTAACACCTAAAACGCCGCACTCCTGCCTCGCAAACACTATAATAAATTGTATTAACCCCTAATCTGCCCTCCCTAACATCGCTGCCACCTACCTACAATATTTAACCCCTAATCTCCCGCCCGCAATGTCGTCGCTACTATAATAAAGTTATTAACCCCTAAACCTAAGTCTAACCCTAACCCTAACACCCCCCTAACATAAATATAATTTAAATAAAATGAAATAATATTCCTATAATTAAATAAATTAATCCTATTTCAAACTAAATACTTACCTAGAAAATAAACCCTAATATAGCTACAATATAACTAATAATTACATTGTAGCTATTTTAGGATTTATATTTATTTTACAGGCAACTTTGTATTTATTTTAACTAGGTACAATAGCTATTAAATAGTTAATAACTATTTAATAGCTACCTAGTTAAAATAAGTACAAATTTACCTGTAAAATAAATCCTAACCTAAGTTACAAATACACCTAACACTACACTATCATTAAATTAATTAAATAAATTACCTACAATTAGCTAAACTAAAATACAATTAAATAAACTATTCTATAATACAAAAAAAACAAACACTATATTACAGAAAATAAAAAAATATTACAAGAAGTTTAAACTAATTACACCTACTCTAAGCCCCCTAATAAAATAAAAAAAATCCCCCCAAAATAATAAAATGCCCTACCCTATTCTAAATTACAAAAGTAATCAGCTCTTTTATCAGCCCTTAAAAGGGCTTTTTGCGGGGCATTGCCCCAAAGTAATCAGCTCTTTTACCTGTAAATAAAATACAACCCCCCCAACATTAAAACCCACCACCTACATACCCCTACTCTAACCCACCCAAACCCCCCTTAAAAAAACCTAACGCTAACCCCCTGAAGATCTCCCTACCTTGAGTCGTCTTCACCCAACCGGGCCGAAAGCTTCATCCAAGGTGTGCAGAGGAGGTCCTTCATCTGGTAGAAGTCTTCATCCAGGCAGCGTCTTCAATCTTCATCCATCCGGCCAGAGCGGAGCCATCTTCCAAGGAGCCGACACGGAGCCATCCTCTTCATCCGGAGTCTTCTAACACAATGACGGTACCTTTAAGTGACGTCATCCAAGATGGCATCCCTTCAATTCTGATTGGATGATAGGATTCTATCAGCCAATCGGAATTAAGGTAGGAAAAATCTGATTGGCTGATTCAATCAGCCAATCAAATTGAAGTTCAAGCTGATTGGCTGATCCAATCAGCCAATCATATTGAGTTTGCATTCTATTGGCTGATTGGAACAGCCAATAGAATGCAAGCTCAATAGGATTGGCTGATTGGATCAGCCAATCGGATTGAACTTCAATCCTATTGGCTGATTACATCAGCCAATAGGATTTTTCCTACCTTAATTCCGATTGGCTGATAGAATCCTATTAGCCAATCGGAATTCAAGGGATGACGTAATTTAAAGGAACTGTCATTCGTCGTGCAGGGGTCAGCAACAAAAGGGAATCAGGCAGTATAACAGTTCAGGGGTAAACCAATAGGAGGACCATGAACAGGCAGGAGTCAGCAACAAAAGGAAATCTATCAGTATAACAATCCGGGGGTAAACCAATAGAAGGACCAGTTACAGGCAGGAGTCAGCAACAAAAGGAAATCCATCAGTATAACAATCCAGGGGTAAACCAATAGAAGGACCAGACAGGCAGAGTTCTGTAACAGTATAGCAATCCAACAGTTCAGGTGTTAAGCAGGCAGAGTTTTCCAGCACACAGAGTTCAGCAACAGTATAGCAATCCAGCAGTTTAGGAGTTAAGCAGGCACAGTGGTCCAGCACGCAGAGTTCAGCAACAGTATAGCAATCCAGCAGTTCAGAGGTTAAGCAGGCAGAGTGGTCAGACAAGCAGAGTTCAGCAGCAATATAACAGTCCAGCATAAAGTAATACAACACCCAGGAGCACACTAAGCAACACCTATACTTTGTCAGTGAAGATAGTAAGTGAAAGACTTACATAGGCACAGGATTTGCACCACAGGAGATCCAAACTGGCTTTAGAGGGGGAGAGACGTGCAGCCATGACATCATCGCTGTGTGCTCACAGGAACTGCCGCATCCTTGGCAACCACCAGAGCAACAACCTCAGCATCCCTGGCAACAACCAGAGCAGTGTGGCATGACATAGCCCCCTCTTCAAGGGTTACCTCCGGGAACCAGAGTTGGTTTCAAAAGAAGGATGAGTAGCATGGAATCTGGAGACCAATGATGGAGCACGTACATCACGGGCACTAACCCAAGAACGATCTGCCACGGAGTAACCCTTCCAATGCATGAGGTACTGTAGTTGCCTGTGCCTGTATCTGGATTCCAGGATCTAAGCAAACTCATACTCAGGGTCACGATGGATCAGGAGCGGAGGAGGTCAAAGCTGAGTATACCTGTTCCTGATGTAGGGCTTTAGTAGTGAAATGTGGAAGACTGGGTGTATGTTCAGGGTTCTGGGCAAGGCCACTATGTAGACAACAGGAGACAATCTTTTAGGACCTTGTAAGGGCCGATAAACCTAGGCCCAAATTTGTGACTGGGTTGACATAGACGAATATGTAGAGTAGAGACCCAAACACGTTCACCTACTGAAAAGGCACGAACAGAAGCTCTATGATGATCAGCAAACCTCTTGTATCTGGAGACAGCTGAACGTAACTAAGAGCGAATACATTGCCAATGAGTAGTGAGGTTAGTAACGTGGCAGTCTGCAGCAGGAACCCCTGTGGGCTGAGCATAAAGTGGAAATACACAAGGTTGGTAACCTGCTGTGGCTTGAAATGGAGAACATCGTAGAGAAGAGTGCCAATGACTGTTCTTTGCCAGCTCAGCTAGGGGTAACAATTCAAACCAGTTGGTATGGAGAGTATTAACAAAAGTTCTTAGATAGGCTTCAAGATCTTGATTCACTCTCTAAGTCAGCCCATTAGTCTGAGGATGGTAGCTGGAAGACAAGGAAACAGTAGTTCCAATCAATTTGCAAAAGACTTTCCAAAAAGTAGAGATAAATTGTGGACCTCTGTAGGGAACAATATTCACAGGAATGTCATGTAGTCATACCACATGTAACAGAAAAAGAGATTATCATTTTTGGGCAGATGGCAGTTTCTTTAGGGGTTCAAAATGAAAAATGAAAATCGATCCACCACAACCCAAATAACCATATGATGGTCAGAAGGAGGGAGGTCCACAATGAAATCCATTGTTATGTGCATCCAAGGTTGTTTAGGAATGGACAAAAGTTGGAATAAGCCAGGAGGCAAGGATCGGGGAGTCTTATTGGCAGCAAAAGTCGTGCAAGCTTTCACATAGTCCTGAGCATCAGACTTCATGGTAGGCCACCATACATGTTGGAAAAGAAGCTTAAAAGTTCTTGTCAAACCAGGATGTCCTGAAAGTTTACTATCATGAGCCCAGGATAGCACAAGGGTGCGTAGGTTCAGAGGTACAAAGAAAATATTGTGAGCCGCAGTGGCTTAAGGAGGCTTTCTAGACTGGGCACGTTGCAGTCTATGAAGAAGAGAGGTGTTAAGTTGAGCAACCACACAGGAGGGGGTATGATGTGTTCAATAGGAGCTTCAGAGGAATCACTAGACTCAGGAAACTGATAGGAAAGGGCATCAGCCTTTTTATTTTTGGTCCCAGGAAGATAAGAGACCACAAAGTTAAAACGGGAAAAGAACAAGGCTCACCTGGTCTGTCAAGGATTGCGTTGAT
Source organism: Bombina bombina (assembly GCF_027579735.1). Taxonomy (NCBI): domain Eukaryota; kingdom Metazoa; phylum Chordata; class Amphibia; order Anura; family Bombinatoridae; genus Bombina; species Bombina bombina. The sequence goes on along the minus strand of NC_069506.1, from coordinate 352,433,816 downwards.
GAGCAGTCTCTAGGTACGTCAGAGTCTTGTGGTCAGTGAGAATTTGAATGGGGTTGGCAGTACCCTCTAGCCAATGATGCCATTCAGTCAAGGCCATCTTAATGGCTAAGAGTTCATGATTACCCACATCGTAATTCCACTCTGCTGGAGTAAAGTGTTTGGAGAAAAAGGCTACATCTTGCAACCTGGAGTTTGAAGGATCCCTTTGGGTAAATACCGCTCCAGCTCCAATCTCGGAGGCATCAACTGCTAAAGTGAACTGCAAGTCAGGACCAGGATGGTGGAACACAGGAGCAGAACAAAAGCCCTTTTTCAGATGAGAGAAGGCATTCATGGCTTCAGGAGTACAATTTTTGCAGTCCTTGTTCCGTTTAGTCAAATCAGTGAGTGGATCAAATATCTGGGAAAAGTTCTTTATTAACTTGCGGTAATAATTGGAGAACCCCAAGAATATCTGCAGTTCATTTAAGAAAGTTGGTTGAGGCCATTCCAGGACTGTGGTGAGCTTAGAAGAATCCATGGCAAAGCCTTCTTTCGAGATGACATAGCCAAGGAACTGTATCTGAACTTGATCTAACTCACATTTCTCCAGTTTGGCTACCAGAGAATTGTCTCTGAAGTGAAGAAGTACCTGTCTCATGTGTTCATGATGCTCCTCAAGGGTGGAGGAGAAAATAATGATATCATCCAGGTAGACGATGACAGTGCAATTGAGGAGGTCATGGAAGACATTGTTGACAAATGCTTGAAAGACTGCAGGGGCATTACACAACTCAAAAGGCATTTGGTATTCGTAATGCCCTTATCTTGTGTTGAAGGAAGTCTTCCATTCATGCCCTTGGAATATACGAATAAGATTGTACGCCCCACATAGATCCAACTTAGTGAAGTAGCAAGCATTTTGGAGTGAATCAAAATGTTCAGTGATTAAAGGAATAGGATAGTGGTTCTTGATAGTGATGTTGTTTAGGGCTCTGTAGTCGATACAGGGCCTGAGCCCACCATCCTTCTTACTGATGAAAATGAAGACAGCCCCGGCAGGAGAAGAGGAAGGGGGGATAAAACCTTTAGCTAGGTTCTCTTAGATATATTCCTCCATGGCCTTGTTTTCAGCTTTGGAGAGTGGATAAGTCCTCCCTTTAGGAAGTGGGGCTCCGTGAAAGAGGTCAATTTTGCAATCATAAGGATGGTGAGGTGGCAGCACATCAGCTGCTTTCTTTTCAAACACATCTGTAAAATCTGCGTATACTGAGGGAAGACTTTAAGGGGTCAGTAGACTGGCTATGGGGATGTGGTGCAGAGGAGGAACTGTAGCCAGGCAGGAGTGGAAGCAGGAAGTATCCCAGGAGGCCAACTGTCCCTCAGTCCAGTCGAATTGTGGTTTGTGTATATGAAGCCAAGGAAGACCAAGGATGACAGGCTGTGCTGGAGAATGAATAACATCAAACTGCAACTGTTCGGTATGAAGGACTCCCACAGTCAGGGTTAGGGGTGCAGATTCGAAATGGATTAACCCCGATCAAAGGGGAGTGCCATCCAGAGTAGTTATTTTGAGACATTGTTTTCTCTGCAGAAGAGGCAACCCTGCCTGAATCATAAAACGGTGGTCAAGAAAATTTCCAGCTGTCCCTGAATCAATGAAGGCTTGAGCGTGGACAGAATTCTGAAGATAGGTAAGGATAACAGATACCGGTATCCGAGAGAAGTGAGGAGATTAAGTAGAGAGGTACCCCAATTTTATCCCCTAAGCATTGGCTTTTCCCGGCAGAATATCACAATTCTTAAGTTGGTGTGAGTTAGAACCACAGTAGAAACACAGTCTCGATCTCCTGCTTCTCTGTCTTTCAGATTATGTGGGCTTGAGGGAGGAGAGATTCATGGGTTCCTCTACCGAGGTAACTGGAGGTGCTGTAGGGGAAGAGGATAGTCTAGAGACCGAACGAGTAGGAGGACGAGAGGGAAGGGTTCTATAAGTTCTGTCTCTCTCAGCTTGTCTCTCCTGAAAGCGAGAATCTAGACTGATACAAAGTGTTATGAGTTTATCCAGGGTAGAAGGAACATCACGATAAGTAAGCTCGTCCTTGATGCGCTCATGCAAACCTCTCCTAAAGGCCCACTTGCTCTGGTGGAGATCCAAGAGAGAGTACTCTGCAGCACAAGCACAGTCGGAGATCCCAAACACAGAAGATAAAGCAAAAAATGAAGGCATCATCATCATTCAGGAGTTGAATGCTCTTTTCCAAAAGGGGAGAGACCCAAGCTAAGGCCTTGTCTTTCAATAAAGAAATGATAAAAGTGACCTTTGACTGATGAGACTGGAAGGTGTGAGGATTGTTGCAAAAGTGCAGCCTGCACTAGTTGAGAACCCCCCTACAACCGGTAGTACCATCATGCTTGTCAGGAAATGGTATCCGGGGTATACTTCCAGAAGCAGGGGAAGAAGCTGCCGCACTAGCGTTCTTCTCTGCAACCATTGAGGAGAGCATAGTGGTTATAGACTCTAGTTTAGAATCCAAATTCTGCAAGTGCATGGTATGGGTTCCCAGCATCTGTCCCTGAAGAGAGACTGCTCTTGCTACATCATTTGGGTCCATGGCCCAAGTATAATGTAATGCTCGTGGGATATTCCTCTAACAGACCAAACTTAGCCAGTAGTCTTCTTATCCTGGCGTCAAGTGGAATGAGAAAATATCCCAGAGCAGAGAGAGTTTCTAAAATGAGGTAAGCAGTACTCACGGTAGACAGGGTCGTCCTTGGCAGCAACAGAAAGACAATCCAGCAGTATAGCAGTTCATGGGTAAACCAATAGAAGGACCAGGAACAGGCAGGAGTCGGCAACAAAAGGAAATCCAGCAGTATAACAGTTCAGGGGTAAACCAATAGAAGGACCAGACAGGTAGAGTTCAGTAAAAGTATAGCAATCCAACAGTTCAGGGGTTAAGCAGGCAAAGTGGTCAGAGAGGCAGAGTTCAGCAACAGTATAGCAATCAAGCAGTTCAGGGGTTAAGCAGGCTGAGTGGTCAGATAAGCAGAGTTCCGCAACAATATAGCAGTCCAGCATAAATTAATATAACACCCAGGAGCACACTAAGCAACACCTATACTTGTGCAGTGAAGATAGTATTTGAAAGACTTACATAGGCACAGGATTCGCGCCACAGGAGATCCAGACCGGCTTCAAAGGGGGAGAGACGTGCGGCGATGACGTCATCGCCGCACGCTCACAGGAACTGCCTCATCCCTGGCAACAGCCAGGGCGGCGCGGTGTGACAAGCACAATTGAGAGATTGGAGTGCTCGGATCTCGTACAAAAATCAATGCACAAACTGGCATTACAAGTGGATGTTAAATATTTTAACCAAATCATTGTAATGTAGCCAAAATGTTTTTAGCATGCCTTATACTTTTTAATGGTCATTATGGGGTTATTACAAGTGGTGAGATGGGTTGCCCCCAAGGACTATTCAAAAACCACTGTAAAATTTAGTGATTTTTAAGACCCAAAGTAAAAGTTTATAGCTGTTTAGTTTCCATTACTAAACACTCAAATATACAATGGAAGGAAAATATTTTTGATGCAAAGGTTTTATCATAAAAAAACACTTTGTGGCAGAGTTAAAGGGATGTGGCATATAACAAAAGGGCAGGACTGGGAAGGGACGAAGATGTATGTGTGTGAATGTATGAGTGAAGAGGTTTATGCTTACGTTTCATTACCATAGCACATAACTAAATGAAGAGTTCCACTTTTTGAGCAGATTTATGTCACTCCATCAGTTTAGTACATGAGCGAAATCTGACACAAATCTTACTGTGTGCCCTCATATAATTCAATTATGTAAGAAAACCAGCTCTATCCAACATGAAGTTGGTGCAACCTAGACTACTGATTAAGCAATAGCTATTGAGTTATTGAGCACAAAATAGAAGTGGTATCTATTAGGCTTGAGCAATGTAAACACACAATAGGCTAATGTTTTTATGCTCTATTTTGTTTGTTTGATATTGCAATTTTTTCATGTTCATATATTTTGATCCTACTGTCTCTCATGCTCAGCTCACTTCCTATACTCAGATTTTAATGTTTCATCTTTACAGATCATTCCTAAATTCCATACTACATTGTGCTGCCAAGTGGTGGAAAATGAGTGGGGACATAGCTATGGCAACTGAAGAAGGTTCTAGAGTACAATAATGGAGAATTAGGTACAATAATGGAGAATTAGGTACAATAATGGAGAATTAGGTACAATAATGGAGAATTAGGTGGTGAGTTTAAATAGGAAATTCAAATCTAAAGGGTCACTTTATCAAGCTCCGTATGGAGATTGATGCCCCGTTTCTAAAGACCGCTGCTCTATAATCTGTCCGCCTGCTCTGAGGCGGCGGACAGAAATAAGCCTGATTGAATACGATCGGGTTGATTGACACCCCCTGCTAGTGGCCGATTGGCCGCAAATCTACAGGGGGCGGCATTGCGCCAGCAGTTCACAAGATCTGCTGGTTCAATGATAAATGCCGACAGCGTATGCTATCGGCATTTATCGATGTGAGGCAGACATGATACGCTACATCGTATCATGTCCGTCCGTACTATAATAAATATGCCCCTAAGTGTTGAGTCCTTGATCTATTTTTATTATTTCTGGATGAAGAAGCTGGTATGGAAGCGGCATCTGGGAAATACAGTGACTGTTATGTGGACTATGCTAACAATGAAATAGCAAGAGATTAGTAAGCCCATGTTTATTAGGTTCTCATAGTCTCTGAACTGGATTTTTGAGAAGGAGCCTCAGTTCTAGACCATACATCATAAAGTGACTTGTTATATAGTCCAATAAAGGCCTGTTCTCTTCAAAGAGCTTATTGTGACATATGCACATTTTTGATTGTGTAAACCAGAATAGTACATATAATGAGTTTTTTATGCTATCAGAAGTTTATTTGAAGTGGGACTGTTGGCAACACTATACAGTGAAGAGTAGACCTTAGCGGAAGTTAAAGGAACAGTCTAGGTCAAAATAAACTTTTATGATTCAGATAGAGCATGTAATTTTAAACAATTTTACTTTGTTCTCTTGGTATTCTTAGTTGAAAGCTTAACCTAGGAGGTTCATATGCTAATTTCTTAGACCTTGAAGGCCACCTCTTTTCAGAATGCATTTTAACAGTTTTTCACCACTAGAGGGTGTTAGTTCATGTATTTCATATAGATAACACTGTGCTCGTGCATGTGAAGTTATCTGAGAGCAGACACTGATTGGCTAAACTGCAAGTCTGTCAAAAGAACTGAAATAAAGGGGCAGTTTGCAGAGGCTTAGATACAAAATAATCACAGAGGTTAAAAGTATATAAATGGGGGGTGGAGCCAGCTGGCAAGAGACATGGCCGCACTTTGATGTGAGCTCCGAGTGCAACTGCCCAAAATAGCCTGTACAGGGGCATTTGGACACCATCCAGCAGTGGAATTACCCACACTCAATACCGGAACGGATGGGGTGATAAAAGGTCACGATTAATATTGTTAAAAGCCCGGACTTCATCACAGCCCCATTCTGGGGCCTTGGACGGCGGCCGCCATCTTTGAAGCCTGAGAGTAAAGCAGGTAACGCCGGAGCTCTCTGGAACACCACCTAACACCGAGCAGCCAGCCTGAAGACCTCAGAGACTTTACCGGCAATTGCGCAGAATACCGCTGGTCGCTTATGAAGCGTGAGGTACGTTTAGAATAAAGGCCTCTGACACGGCCGCCATTTTTACAGCCCTAAGGCGACACATTTTTCACCGGACCTCTCCGGAACAATACCTGGTACCACGCCACTGAACGGGGGGCTGTTAAAATACACCTGCTGATATAATGAGCACAGTCAGCTGCCTGAGTAGCATGATATACCTTTATTATGAAGGTGCAATTGCAGCAATATAAAATAAGCTCTTAGAAACAGATCCTGTGTTCCAAGGGGAGAGAAGGAGGGGGAACTTTCTTTATAAATGTAGAGACATTTTAGCAAACAGTTAAAATCACCACTGTGCCTTAGATGAATATGCCTTAACAAAGAGGCTATGCTTAATGCGTACCATGCTGCTGTGACACCGCTCACATACTTAATCACAGCTCACAGTGGATGAGGGAGATTTTATATTTATATACCTTTCATTGCTGCAGGACTTGTTTTCTTGATTTAACCCAAAAATTGGAAGGTGGAAGTGAAAGCAGATCAGAGAAATAAGAAACAATGTATAATACTGTACAAGATGTCTCCAAAAAAGATAACCAAGACAGGCAAAGATACAAAAAAACCTACAACTTCACGCAACTCAGTAAGCTCCTTTTTTAAGTCTGTAGAAACCTCACAGCCTGCTTTGTCTGATCTTGCTACACTACAGAGATCTGAGATGTCACCCTCAGACAGTGAAGACAGTGATATAGATGATTCCGTTCAATTAACAAAATCCTTCTTGGCCACTATACCATCTAAAAGTGACCTGGATAATATAGTCGTCAAGGTCCGAGACTGTATTAAGGAGGAACTAGCTAACCTAAGAAAGGACATGTCAGAGATTGGCAATAGGGTGGAGGCCCTAGAGGAAGATAATGAGTTTAACCAACAAGAAATTTCTAATTTGCAGACTACAGCTCAAGTACACGACTCACTGTTTACGCAACTGCAAGATAAATTAGAAGACTTGGAGAACAGAGAACGACGTCAAAATCTTCGAGTTAGAGGGATCCCAGAAACGATTCTGCCAAACACTATTCCTGAATTTCTCCGGGGTCTCTTTTCCTTCCTGTTGGTACCTTCCTCCACCACAGATATATCAATGGATAGGGTCCATAGGGCACTCAGATCGAGGCCTTCAGACCAAGCACCTCCAAGAGATGTTATACTTAAACTGACACACTTTCAAGCCAAAGAAGACATCTTAAAAGCTGCAAGGCAACTTAAAGACATCAACTTTCAGAATTGCCACCTACAAGTATTCACGGACCTTGCTCCTCACACTCTGCAGAGACGGAAAGAGTACCAACATTTAACAGCCTTACTCAGAGCAAAAGGGATCCCATACTGCTGGGGCTTTCCGTGCTCCCTTAACATCTCCCACAGAGGCAATAAGCTTACATGTAAGACACTGGACAACATACCTGTAAAGATCATATTTGTGTATAACCTTTTTACTAATTTCCTCTATGCCAGGTAATCATGTCAGAGTAACTAAATGAATAAAGAAATAAATAAGTTTTTGTATCACTAGGTAAACCAAACTTAGTTTGCAGTTTCCCTTAGTGAAATTTAGTTTTAGCCTTGGATAGAGTTCAGGTTATATTAACTCAGGCTTATTAAACAATAATGTAAACAGTAAATAAAGCAAGATTATTGAAATGTGGAAATAAATTGCCTAACTAAATACTGACTAAATGAGAATGTAATATCAGGCAATAGCGTAACAATAAGGTGTGATTTGTAAAAGTGGTTTAAGTATTGATTCAATCTGACCTGTTACCGGATGGTGTTTGGGAGAGGAGCCGGAGAGCTGCAGCGGTGAGAGTTTGCGTGCACGCTGAGAGACACTGAGGCAGAGAGAGGAGCTGCGGGCCGTAGCTGATGACGCGTCAGGTGACAAGTTTGTGTAAGGTTCAGGATGAGCTCGGAGCGCTCCGGCAGTTGCTTTACTTTCCACAGTGGTGGAACAAAGTTGTTTTCCAGGTGAAGGTATTTCCTAGAACAACGTGTAGGTAGGATATCCGGAGATAAGGTTAAAGGCAGGAAGCTTGAGCAGCTTGTAGGAAAGCGGTATACTCAATTAACCAGCAAAGGTAGCTGGTTAACAACATGTTTAAATAGGGCTAAACAGGAAGAGGAAGGATCCAATAACTGTCACAGGGAGTTAACCCTTACAGAGCCCCCCACTTAAAGAACCACAGCGAGGTTCAGGGTCTAGGCCTCTCAGGATTACGTCGGTGGAATAAGGATACCAACCTAGGAGCAGACAGATTGAAGGCAGGTTCCCATGTGTCATCCTGATGACCAAAACCCTTCCAGTGTACCAGGTAATAGAGTACCCCACGTCTAGAATGAGAGTCCAAAATGCTGTGAACTTCGTACTGTTCGTCCGGATCCACAATATCAGCTGGAAGCGATGAAGCTGAATCAATAGGAGGGGTATTGCAGAGTTTAATCAAAGAGACGTGGAAGGTTGGATGGATCTTAAATGAGGTAGGGAGCTGTAAAGTAACAGTGACTGGACTAGGTACTTGTAGGATACGGTAGGGTCCAATGAATAACTTGCCCAATTTCTTACATGGGTAAGGAATTCTTAAGTTCTTTGTGGACAACCAAACGAATTGCCCCAGAGAGTAAGTGGGGTTAGGCCGATGACGTAAGTCATAGTATCGACTTTGAGATGCTTGAGCTTGAAGTATGTTGTCACGTACGATAGTAAGAGTGGCAGCTATATTATTTACCAGATCATTCACCTCAGGACTTGGAGTCTCCACTCTGGGCATAAGAGAGAATGAAGGATGCATACCATAATTCCCGTAAAAAGGACTGAATCCAGTTGTAGAGCTTTGATGGTTATTATAAGCAAACTCAGCTAGAGGCAAATAGGCAGCCCAAGAATCCTGTTGATGTGAACAGTAGCAGCGTAGGTACTGCTCTAGCCACTGGTTCACCCTCTCCGTCTGCCCATTTGTTTGGGGATGGTATGAGGTGCTGAGTTTGCGTTCAATGTGAAGTGCATCACAAAGATTCTTCCAGAATTTGGACGTGAATTGGGTTCCGCGATCACTTACGAAAGCCTTAGGTATGCCATGTAGTCGAATGACATTCTGGATAACTAGATCACAAGTCTGTTTTGAAGTGGGCAATGTAGTGACAGGGATGAAGTGTGCCATTTTAGAAAGCAGGTCCACAACAACGAAGATAACAGTATAACCATTCGACAGAGGGAGATCTACAATGAAGTCCATGGATACTACTTCCCAAGATCTGTGTGGAATAGGCAGGGATTGCAGGAGTCCCATCGGAAGTTGTTTGGAATGTTTGGAGGTGGCACAAATAGTACATTGAGTTAAAAAATGTTTTAAGTCGATAAGCATGGTAGGCCACCAATAAGATCTCCTGAGGAGTTCTGTAGTTTTAACTTTTCCCATGTGACCAGCTAGGGGAGAATCATGTACAGACTTGAGTATCGCTGGTCGTAAGGTAGGAGGTACATACAATTTATCTTCCCTGTACAATAAGCCATCTGAACCTGTGGAGAGACCTGGTAGAGGCAGTGAAGTATCAGATTTTAGGGCATCTCTGAAGTCTTGATTAGAATCAGTGAGCAAGCCCAGGATACAATGTTTAGGAATTATCGTCAAAGGCAAATTTTCTGTTTTAATCTTTTGTCCTTGTCTAGAAAGAGCGTCTGCCTTTCCATTTTTCGATCCGGGTCTGTAGGTGATGACATATTGGAATCTGGAGAAATATAAACTCCAACAGAGTTGTCTGGAGGATAAAGTACGGTTGGTTTGTAAATATTGAAGGTTTTTGTGGTCTGTATATATAACTGTAGGGTGAGTGGACCCTTCCAATAGATGCCTCCACTGATCGAAGGAAGACTTGATCGCGAGTAATTCTTTTTCACCGACTGGATAATTTAATTCAGCTGATTGCATCAATCTGGAAAAATAGGCCACTGGATGGAGAGGTTCCTTAAATGACTTCCTCTGTGAAAGAACAGCTGCGATAGCAAAATCGGAAGCATCAACCTCTAATATGAACTGTTTATCCATATCTGGATATTGTAGAATGGGTGCCGTGGTAAATTTTGATTTTAAAAGATCGAATACCGTTTGAGTCTGGTTGGTCCATTTGAATGGATGATCCAACTTGGTGAGTTCAGTTAAGGGTTTGGTTATAGATGCAAAACCAGGGATGAACTTTCGATAAAAGTTGGAAAACCCTAGAAATCGTTGTACGTCTTTTTTAGTGCAGGGAATTGGCCAATTAAGAATTGCTTGAATTTTATCCTTTTGCATCTTTATGCCGGATGGGGATATCTGGTATCCTAAGAAGGATATATCATTAGACTCAAAAGTACACTTTTCGAGTTTTGCATACAAATTGTTATTTCTTAATCTGGTTAAAACCTCTTTTACATGTAGTCAATGTTGTTCAAGATTTTGAGAATAAATCAGAATGTCGTCTAAATAGACTACAATGTAAACATCCAACACATCCCTAAATAGATCATTGATGAGGCACTGAAATGTTGCTGGAGCATTACAAAGACCGAATGGCATCACTGTATACTCGAATAACCCATATCGGGTTCTGAAAGCAGTGAGCCATTCGTCTCCAGCCCTCATTCGTATCAGATTATAGGCTCCACGGAGATCTAACTTAGTGAAAACCGTGGCACCCCTTAATCTTTCAATCAACTCGGGAATGAGTGGTAATGGGTATTTATTCTTTCGAGTACGCTTATTAAGCTCTCTGTAGTCGATGATGGGTATCAAAGAACCATCCTTATTTGTTACAAAAAATATACCTGCGCCTGCAGGGGAGGTACTGGGTCTTATGAAACCCTTTATTAGGTTTTCATCTATGTAACTTTTAAGATGTTCCAATTCTGGTTTGGAGAGCGGGTATATATGCCCAAAAGGGATGGAAGCCCCTGGGAGTAAGTCAATAGGGCAATCATAGGCCCTATGGGGTGGTAAAGTTTCTGCATCTTTTTTGTTAAATACATCAGAGAATTCAGAGTATTGTGAAGGTAAATTAGAATCTTCCATATGCATAATACACAATTCATTATTGATTTTAGAGGGGTTTTGAATATTAGGGAATGAGAGTGTACAGTCAGCCCAATTTATACGGGGTTTGTGTGTGCACAACCAATTGATACCTAGTATAATATTAAACATGGATGAAGAGATCACATCAAAGGAGATAGTGTCAGATACCTGTGGGTTAAAGATTACCTGTAGGGGAATGGTTTGATGAATGACCGGTCCTGATGAGAGTAAAGTGCCATCAATAACCTTAACAGAGATAGGTGTATGCTTATTCAAAACTGGAATTTTATTTTTTGTGACAAAATCTTGGTCAACAAAATTTTTACATGCACCAGTATCCACGATAGCTTCAGTGGTGATCTTGTGTTGATCCCACTGCAAAATAAGAGGAATAGTGATGTAAGTAGTGTTATTAGACTTTGTTAACAGGTTAACAGATGGTTTTAATGTCGTACCCTTCTTGTTCTTTAATAGGACTGGACAGTCCTTAACGTCATGGGTAGGACAGGCACAGTACATACATAAATTTAATTGTTTCCTTCTGGATTTTTCTTGAGATGTCAAGGGACCTTTAAGGATTCCTATATCCATAGGTTGAGATGCATCTCGTGTCTGATAGGAGGTGGTTGAAAGGTAGCCTCTGGAGGAACTAGCCCTTTCAGTTCGCCTTTCCCTGAGGCGTCTATCTATACTGATAGTCAAGGCAAAGAAATCTTCTAATGAAGTAGGGATTCCTATGCGTGACAGTTCATCCTTAATTTCTTCAGAAAGTCCTAATCTGAACTGAGTTTTTAGTGAAACTTCATTCCATTCTGAGTCTCTGGCATAAATTTTAAATTGAGTAATGTAAGTTTCTACTTGATTCTTTTTCTGCTTGAGAGAGCGCAAGGCATTTTCTGCCGATATCTGCCTGTAAGGATCATCGTATAAAGCTGACATTTGGGTAAAGAAGGCGGTAAGGGAACCCAAAACAGAATCCTGAGACTCATAAAAAGTATCAGCCCAAGCCCTTGGCTCTCCCCTGAGGTAAGAAATTACCGTAAGAACTCTAGATCTTTCAGATGGATAGGTTCTGGGCTTCATTTCAAACATTAACATACATGAATTTTTAAATTCCCTAAATTGGGAACGATCTCCAGAAAATTTTTCTGGGGGAGAGACTAAGGGCTCAGGGTGAGTTTCTGCAGTTGGGGGTTTAGGGGCAATAACTTCCCTTAAACAGGCTTTCAGGGCCTGATTTTCAACCTGCAGCTCATGGAATGAATTAGATAAAGAGTCCATCCTGTCATTGAGTGCTTGTATTCTATTACACATTGTTTCCTGATCCATAATTGTTATATTCGAGGAAAAATCTATAGGAACAAAATAAAGTTTTAAACTTTAATTCCTAAACTTTTTAAGGCTGGTTAATTCTGTAAAGATCATATTTGTGTATAACCTTTTTACTAATTTCCTCTATGCCAGGTTATCATGTCAGAGTAACTAAATGAATAAAGAAATAAATAAGTTTTTGTATCACTAGGTAAACCAAACTTAGTTTGCAGTTTCCCTTAGTGAAATTTAGTTTTAGCCTCGGATAGAGTTCAGGTTATATTAACTGAGTAACATAACAAAACCCAATGAGGCTTATTAAACAATAATGTAAACAGTAAATAAAGCAAGATTATTGAAATGTGGAAATAAATTGCCTAACTAAATACTGACTAAATGAGAATGTAATATCAGGCAATAGCGTAACAATAAGGTGTGATTTGTAAAAGTGGTTTAAGTATTGGTTCAATCTGACCTGTTACCGGATGGAGTTTGGGAGAGGAGCCAGAGAGCTGCAGCGGTGAGAGTTCAGCGTGCACGCTGAGAGACACTGAGGCAGAGAGAGGAGCTGCGGGCCGTAGCTGATGACGCGTCAGGTGACACGTCTGTGTAAGGTTTAGGATGAGCTCGGAGCGCTCCGGCAGTTGCTTTACTTTCCACAGCGGTGGAACAAAGTTGTTTTCCAGGTGAAGGGATTTCCTAGAACAACGTGTAGGTAGGATATCCGGAGATAAGGTTAAAGGCAGGAAGCTTGAGCAGCTTGTAGGAAAGCGGTATACTCAATTAACCAGCAAAGGTAGCTGGTTAACAACATGTTTAAATAGGGCTAAACAGGAAGAGGAAGGATCCAATAACTGTCACAGGGAGTTAACCCTTACAATACCAGACTTATGAGAGGCATTGGGGATAGATCCCCCTCAACCAGCAACATTGAGAGAAGACAGAGAACCGGGTATGGCAGCAAAGTCGGCAAGACCTCCCAAAGCACAGTGGCAACAGCAAAAGACCAAGAAAACGAAAAAATCCCAGGACACCTTACCCGCTGAAAACCCAGGATGATCCAGGAATGAGCTAAATGGGTGAGATGATTCCAAGTTATATCAGTTTTTTTTTTTTAAAGAAAAAAGGGAGAGGTTTTCTCTTTTTTTTTTCTCTCTTTTTTTCAATGAACACTGATTTCTTTATCACCTCCTGGACTTTTCAAGTAAGGAGACTGAACATTTTATTGCCACTATTTGAAGTAGTTAAAAATTGACAGCTTTACACTAAAGCAATGTCCTTGTACTCGTACACTTACTCACTTACAAGTTTTCATTAGGGGCAAGCTATTCTTCCCCCTGTGTTGTGACACAATATGTCTAGTTATTTGTTTATGCTAATATTTATGTTTTTGTTTATGTTAGTAATACTGTTATTGATGTTTTTGTTTATGCTTTGTTTATCTATAATCAACAAACTCCAAGAGCAAGACTCTTTTATCCTACTCCTATGCAGTTCTCACAATCCTGTAGTAAGACTTGGCAGTCAGATAGGTCCTAACTTACAGAAAAAGATATGACTGGTATGAAACCGATTACATTTATGACACAAAACGTAAAGGGGTTCAATGTACCTTATAAAAGACGTATGGCATTCACTGATATTATACACAAGCAAATGGACGTTCTATTTTTACAGGAGACGCACTATATAGAGGGACAAGAGCCTACATTTTTTTACATCCACCTACGCTAATCACTACCACATCAGCCACCCGACAAAAAAGATTTCTGGAGTCAGTATTGTACTCCACAACTCATTACAGTTCCATATCCAACAAATAGACAGAGACAATGAGGGGAGGTATTTGGCCCTATTAGGTCTACTTCACGGGAAACCAATTACATTGGTTAATATCTATGCCCCAAACACACACCAAGCATCCTTTTTTTGCAAGATATCCAATAACATTCTAGCTTTCTGCAAAGGCTCCCTCATTATTGGGAGTGACTTAAACACGCCCCTGAATCCACTATTGGACAGTTCTACCACACAATTACTACTGTCGAAAAAATCAATTAGGTCAATCAGGGAGGATTTAACACTATTAGGGGTCCACGATGTATGGCGTGTTCAGCACCCGGCCAAGAGGAACTTTACTTTTTATTCAGCGCCACAAAACACCCATTCCCAAATAGATTATATCTTTGTAGATCACAATACTATCACCTCGGTGCTCTCCACCGACATTACCCCGACTAGTTGGTCTGATCACTCAGCAGTAACTTGTAAGATACAATGGTCCTCACTCCCTTTTAAACCATTTCAGTGGCGTTTTGACGATACAATACTTAAAGAGGACCCAATATTACAACAGGTAGAGAAATCCATAACAGAATATTTTGAGCATAACAACATACCAGGTGTAAACCCGTTCACTATGTGGGAGGCACATAAGTGTGTTATAAGAGGTGAGATGATAAAAATTAAAGCCTTACAAAACAAAACTCATAGAGTACAGCAATCGGATCTTACCGCCACATATCAACATACAGATAGCTTATATAAAGACAACCCACATGATGACTCTCTGAAATCACAGCGTGATCAAGCTAGGCAGAAACTCAAAACATTTCTGGGACATACAGCCCAGAAACAAGCGCTAAAATTGCGACAGAAATTCTTTTTAGAAGGTAATAAACCGGGTAAACTTCTGGCAAGAGCACTTAAAACAAAACAGTCGGCTCACTACATAACTATGTTGCAAGACCCCCTAACAAACCAACTGTAGAGACCCAGAGGATGACAGAAATATTTAGAGACTATTATACTGCACTATATAATCTAACACCACATAGAAATAATATAGCACATCATATACAATGCCACCAATATTTGGATACTATCACACTACCCACAATACCCAAAGATGAATTAGACTCCTTTAGCTCAGCAATAACGGTCGAAGAGATTGAAAATGCCATAAACTCACTAAAGCAGGGGAAAAGTCCCGGGTCGGATGGCCTCACTAGTGGCTATTACAAAAAATGTAAACATCTTCTCCCACATTTGCTTTCTGTTTTTAATCATATTGATGAATCCAACGGCCTACCCTCCTCTATGCTTGAAGCCATAGTAACAATTATACCGAAACCAGGTAAAGATCCGACTATTCCATCAAATTATCGCCCAATATCCCTTTTGAACGTTGATATTAAAATATATGCCAAAATACTAGCAACCAGAATTAATAGAATACTACCTTTATTGATCCATCCGGACCAGGTGGGCTTTGTGCCGCAGAGAGAAGCTAAAGACAATACTGTAAGAGTCCTACATTTAATACAACATGCAACCACTCATGACATCCCCTTTATCTTATTATTGACTGACGCTGAAAAAGCATTTGACAGACTAGACTGGACTTTCCTAAAAACTACCCTACAGAAATTTGGCTTCCCTGACAGTTTTATTCAGAAAATTCTAGCCCTTTACACTAACCAAACTGCTAAAATCAAAATTAATGGTACACTTTCCAACCCTTTTCCCATCCTAAACGGCACTAGACAATTAGTTGGCAAGGCTTTCAATGGAAACCCTTGCCACTAAATTGCGTGATAACCTGGATATAACTGGACTCACTATAAACTCCACCCAACATAAATTAGCACTTTATGCAGACGACCTACTATTGACATTGACCCACCTGACTACATCTCTCTCTTCGGCGCGAGGCACACTGGAGGAGTTTGGCCTCTGTTCTAATTACCTAGGCCTAGATTTGGAGTTCGGCGGTAGCCGTCAAAACCAGCGTTAGAGGCTCCTAACGCTGGTTTTGGCCGCCCGCTGGTATTTGGAGTCAGTGATTAAAGGGTCTAACGCTCACTTTTCAGCCGCGACTTTTCCATACCGCAGATCCCCCTACGCCATTTGCGTAGCCTATATTTTCAATGGGATCTTTCTAACGCCGGTATTTAGAGTCGTTTCTGAAGTGAGCGTTAGAGCTCTAACGACAAGATTCCAGCCGCCTGAAAATAGCAGGAGTTAAGAGCTTTCTGGCTAACGCCGGTTTATAAAGCTCTTAACTACTGTACCCTAAAGTACACTAACACCCATAAACTACCTATGTACCCCTAAACCCAGGTCCCCCCACACCGCCGCCACTCGATTAAAATTTTTAACCCCTAATCTGCCGACCGCCACCTACGTTATACTTATGTACCCCTAATCTGCTGCCCCTAACCCCGCCGACCCCTGTATTACATTTATTAACCCCTAACTTGCCCCCCACAACGTCGCCGCCAGCTACTTAAAATAATTAACCCCTAATCTTCCGACCGCAAATCGCCGCCACCTACGTTATCCCTATGTACCCCTAATCTGCTGCCCTAACATCGCCGACCCCTATATTATATTTATTAACCCCTAATCTGCCCCCCTCAACGTCGCCGACACCTGCCTACACTTATTAACCCCTAATCTGCCGAGCGGACCTGAGCGCTACTATAATAAAGTTATTAACCCCTAATCCGCCTCACTAACCCTATCATAAATAGTATTAACCCCTAATCTGCCCTCCCTAACATCGCCGACACCTAACTTCAATTATTAACCCCTAATCTGCCGACCGGAGCTCACCGCTATTCTAATAAATGTATTAACCCCTAAAGCTAAGTCTAACCCTAACACTAACACCCCCCTAAGTTAAATATAATTTTTATCTAACGAAATAAATTAACTCTTATTAAATAAATTATTCCTATTTAAAGCTAAATACTTACCTGTAAAATAAATCATAATATAGCTACAATATAAATTATAATTATATTATAGCTATTTTAGGATTAATATTTATTTTACAGGCAACTTTGTTATTATTTTAACCAGGTAAAATAGCTATTAAATAGTTAAGAACTATTTAATAGTTACCTAGTTAAAATAATAACAAATTTACCTGTAAAATAAATCCTAACCTAAGTTATAATTAAACCTAACACTACCCTATCAATAAAATAATTAAATAAACTACCTACAATTACCTACAATTAACCTAACACTACACTATCAATAAATTAATTAAACACAATTCCTACAAATAAATACAATTAAATAAACTAGCTAAAGTACAAAAAATAAAAAAGAACTAAGTTACAGAAAATAAAAAAATATTTACAAACATAAGAAAAATATTACAACAATTTTAAACTAATTACACCTACTCTAAGCCCCCTAATAAAATAACAAAGCCCCCCAAAATAAAAAATTCCCTACCCTATTCTAAATTAAAAAAGTTACAAGCTCTTTTACCTTACCAGCCCTGAACAGGGCCCTTTGCGGGGCATGCCCCAAGAATTTCAGCTCTTTTGCCTGTAAAAAAAAACATACAATACCCCCCCCCCAACATTACAACCCACCACCCACATACCCCTAATCTAACCCAAACCCCCCTTAAATAAACCTAACACTAAGCCCCTGAAGATCTTCCTACCTTGTCTTCACCATCCAGGTATCACCGATCCGTCCTGGCTCCAAGATCTTCATCCAACCCAAGCGGGGGTTGGCGATCCATAATCCGGTCCAGAAGAGGCTCCAAAGTCTTCCTCCTATCCGGCAAGAAGAGGACATCCGGACCGGCAAACATCTTCTCCAAGCGGCATCTTCGATCTTCTTCCATCCGGAGCGAAGCGGCAGGATCCTGAAGACCTCCAGCGCTGAACATCCATCCGGACCGACGACTGAACGACGAATGACTGTTCCTTTAAGGGACGTCATCCAAGATGGCGTCCCTCGAATTCCGATTGGCTGATAGGATTCTATCAGCCAATCGGAATTAAGGTAGGAATTTTCTGGGCTAGGGGTGTTTAGACTCGGGGTACATGTTAGAGTGTTAGGTGCAGACGTAGGAAGTGTTTCCCCATAGCAAACAATGGGGCTGCTTTAGGAGCTGAACGCTGCTTTTTTGCAGGTGTTAGGTTTTTTTTCAGCTCAAACAGCCCCATTGTTTCCTATGGGGGAATCGTGCACGAGCACGTTTTTGAGGCCGGCCGCGTCCGTAAGCAACTCTGGTATCGAGAGTTGCTTTTGCGGTAAAAATGCTCTACGCTCCTTTTTTGGAGCCTAACGCAGCATTTGTTTGAACTCTCGATACCAGAGTTAATTTTATGGTGCGGCCAGAAAAAAGCCCGCGGAGCGTTAACAGCCCTTTTACCGCCGAACTCCAAATCTAGGCCCTAGTAAATAAACACAAATCTGAACTACTCCCCATTAATTTAAATGAGACAGATATTCGCACACTCGGCTCCCAGATACCATATTCAATACAGCAGTCCTCCCTAAAATATCTAGGTATTCATCTTGCTAGCAATGTCCAACAACTACATGAGTTGAATTACAAACCACTCTTGATGGCCATCACTAAAGATACATCATTGTGGCTACATAGAAATATCTCCTGGTTAGGCAGGATAGGGGTGGCTAAAATGACTATTCTCCCCAAGATTCTTTATCTATTCCAAACAATCCATATACCGCTCTCAGACACTTACCTCTGTAGATTACAATCAGTAATGAATTCATATATCTGGAGTAAAAGACCCCCCAGAATAGCCAGATCTACCCTTTATCTATCAAAAAAACACGGGGGTTTGGGAGTCCCGGACTTATTTAGATACCGAACAGCAGTCTTTCTGAAGAGAATGATAGATTGGTGCACAATCCCGACCAACCATGATAAAATCTGGATAACATTAAAACATGACTTGACCAATTCTCCCCAACTCGGTGTGTACTGCTGGCAACCAAAATGAAATCAACCAGCCTTAATAAAAGCCTACCCCATAATTAAAGAAACGTTTACTGTGTGGTCTCGTGTTCTTATTACCTACCCACATCTTTCAACAGTCCCCTCTCTTCTGACAACGGCTCTATCTAATCCTGACTTTCCAAGTGGGTTATTAGTTACACCTAAAACACAAAGCAGTCTAGATAGACTTCTCCCATTGTATACATTACTTGAAGCAGGCAGGCTGATACCTAAACAACAATTGACAGAATTGGGAATTATACAATTTGCCAACTGGTTTAAGTATTTACAGCTTAAGCACTTTATACATACCCATAAATGAAAGCACCTAACAACAAGGGACCGTACCCCTCTAGAAAAACATTGTACACTTGACTCACCCCAGCACATACTATCTCTACCCTGTATTAACTCCTACTCACACCCTCTGAATTCAAACAAACTTCAACAATAATATCTTGGCACAAAGAACTTCCTTATACACACTCAGAAGAAGAATGGTATGATATTTTCCTGTATACCAGTAAATCTGCGCATTCAGCCACTTTGCTAGAAACTAACTATAAATTCCTACTACGCTGGTATCTTACCCCTCACAGATTAAAACATATATTCCCAGATGCATCAGATAGGTGTTGGAGGAAATGCTCGGGAGAGGGCACACCTTACCACATCTGGTGGGTATGTCCTAAGATACTGAAATTTTGGACCGATCTTAACCAAGAAATGAGTAGGTTATTGAATTATGATATTACTCTAGACCCTTTAATATATTTATTCCATATTTTACCTAAACTTCAATTTAAGCAGCACACATCACTTTTTCAGTTGTCCATATGCAATGCCAAACAAATAATCCCTAGAATGTGGAAGTCTGAGGCCACACCAACCCTGCTGATGTGGAAATCACAAATGGAGACAAATCTGTCACTGGAGAGATATTTTTATTATACAGTAGGTAAAATGGAATTTTATGCTGAAATGATGTTTTTTTGGGAATCCTACTATTACCCTAGGCTGATTTGAATCTCCCCTGCAGCACCAACCGAACTTGTATGGTTTCGGTATTATACACTAAATCCGCCCTTAGATATAGCCCGAATACACCTTTTCTCACACAAAGATAGATATCACTCTCATATAAATAATGACATATATGCACTTATAACGACATAGGCGATGGACCCGAAAGGAAGATGGGGACAGGTCTATACTAACCTAGATCCTTTGATGGGCGAACACTTAGGTCTTAACTACTAGGTTGGCACGTATGAGATATGTGGAAGGCGAAGAGAAATACTTATGTTTATGTAATTATATGATCATTTCTGGAGAAGAAGAGACAAATCTTATGAGGACTTTTTGCATATGAAACTTATAAGATTGTTAAAGAACTTACCATGTATCTATCTATGATTGTTGGAGTTTAAACATTGATGTAAATTCGTTTTTGTTGTTATGAAAAATTTTGATACAAATAAAAGATTAAACAAAAGTATATTAATATAACTGTGTTGGTTATGCAAAACTGGGGAATGGGTAATAAAGGGATTATCTATATTTTAAAACAATAAAAATTCTGGTGTAGACTGTCCCTTTAAGGTGAATTTAAGGGATAGGGGATGAAAAGGTTGTCATTCAAGGAAAATTATTTTAACTCAGGTGGCCTAATCATTTTTGTCATTCCTAGTTCAAGAAGATAGATTTCCACAAGATCAACCTAATATAAACATTCATTATATTTCTACATTCTCCTCTTAAATTACATTTGTATGTGCTCTTCCTACGCACTATTCTTATGTCGTGTTCATTTGTGACCGGATTACAAGGCTGTTGGCAGGTCATAGTTTTCAGGCCAGAGCGGAATTGATTGACAATGAGATGTAAAGAAAGAGGGATGAAAGGAATCAATATTTTAATCAACACTTCATGAATCATGTTGGCTTCAACACTCAGCAATGCTGGAGGGAAATGAGCAAGTGAGAGATTAACTTCATCCCAGAGTACTTCACTTCATTAATAATTACATCAGAGGTGCTCTGGGAAAACTTCTGCATCTTTCTGGGTAGCAATGAGCTTGAAACAGAGTAACCAAAGTAGAAAAATACTGTATGTGGGGTGTAAAAAATGAGCAAAAGCTTCAGTGTATCCAGTTGGATTGAGTGAAACATTATCAAAGAGAATTCCTTCTATCCAAAGTTGGACAGTGATGATATAAAACAAATGATAGTGGAATTACAGATTGGATTGCACACACATGCAGCACAGACTAACACAATAAGGCAACTGAATACAGCCAGGGATGGTTTGTTCTGCCAGCTCATTTGACGTCTCTATCAATTGATAACAATGAAGGAGGATTTTTACTGGAACAAGAAAAGAAATAGCACCAGAATAAAGAATTATAACAACTCAGGCCGTGTTGAAGATAAATTTGTTCTAATCTCTTGCACAGGCATATAAGCATCCTCGTTGGAGTCTGTGATAAGCTGATCTACCCAATGACAGATGTTAAAGGAGACTAAAAAATAATAGGATTGTGTTTGAGTACATGTTCCCTTCAATGTGTTTCCTTTTAGATTGTGTCAGAGAATTGGACTAATAAGATTCTGCGGCAGTGCAAGACCTCACTGTGAGATGTAGTAAAAGCATGACTATCATCCTTATAACTATTTCCCCCGCACGACACATATCTTGCATCTAGCAGTGTGTGCTCAATGAATTCAGCCTCAGGGATACCCAGAGAATATCTGAGCACCAGTGCCTGTGATCATATTTTTTTTTAAGAACACAAGAGGAAAGATGTAGGTTTGATGTTTGTCAGTAAAGAAATCTACAGCACAGAAGTTGGAGATGGAAGATGTTTGTGTAGATGACTCAGACTTAGAAGGTATTAATAAAAGCATAATGAGCAGTTTGATGGTAGAAAGACGTGCAGCGGTGCAAGTGATTACTAGGCCTATGCTGAGTAAGATATGACAAGAACAAATGTTTGGTGTGGACAAAACACTCTGATTGTCTCCATAAATCATATTTATACAAACTGCCACCAGCACCCTGTACTCTCTTATATCATAATGTCAGTGCCCAGAAACCATAATCCTAAAACCAATGGGACCTCTATGCAACTGCCACCAGCACCCTGTACTCTCCTGTATCATAATGTCAGTGCCCAGAAACCATAATCCTAAAACCAATGGGACCTCTATGCAACTGCCACCAGCACCCTGTACTCTCCTGTATCATAATGTCAGTGCCCAGAAACCATAATCCTAAAACCAATGGGACCTCTATGCAACTGCCACCAGCACCCTGTACTCTCCTGTATCATAATGTCAGTGCCCAGAAACCATAATCCTAAAACCAATGGGACCTCTATGCAACTGCCACCAGCACCCTGTACTCTCCTGTATCATAATGTCAGTGCCCAGAAACCATAATCCTAAAACCAATGGGACCTCTATGCAACTGCCACCAGCACCGTGTACTCTCCTGTATCATAATGTCAGTGCCCAGAAACCATAATCCTAAAACCAATGGGACCTCTATGCAACTGCCACCAGCACCCTGTACTCTCCTGTATCATAATGTCAGTGCCCAGAAACCATAATCCTAAAACCAATGGGACCTCTATGCAACTGCCACCAGCACCCTGTACTCTCCTGTATCATAATATCAGTGCCCAGAAACCATAATCCTAAAACCAATGGGACCTCTATACAACTGCCACCAGCACCCTGTACTCTCCTGTATCATAATGTCAGTGCCCAGAAACCATAATCCTAAAACCAATGGGACCTCTATGCAACTGCCACCAACACCCTGTACTCTCCTGTATCATAATGTCAGTGCTCAGAAACTATAATCCTAAAACCAATGGGACCTCTATGCAACTGCCACCAGCACCGTGTACTCTCCTGTATCATAATGTCAGTGCCCAGAAAACATAATCCTAAAACCAATGGGACCTCTATGCAACTGCCACCAGCACCCTGTACTCTCCTGTATCATAATGTCAGTGCCCAGAAACCATAATCCTAAAACCAATGGGACCTCTATGCAACTGCCACCAGCACCGTGTACTCTCCTGTATCATAATGTCAGTGCCCAGAAACCATAATCCTAAAACCAATGGGACCTCTATGCAACTGCCACCAGCACCCTGTACTCTCTTATATCATAATGTCAGTGCTCAGAAACCATAATCCTAAAACCAATGGGACCTCTATGTAACTGCCACCAGCACCCTGTACTCTCCTGTATCATAATGTCAGTGCTCAGAAACCATAATCCTAAAACCAATGGGACCTCTATGCAACTGCCACCAGCACCATGTACTCTCCTGTATCATAATGTCAGTGCCCAGAAACCATAATCCTAAAACCAATGGGACCTCTATGCAACTGCTACCAGCACTGTGTACTCTCCTGTATCATAATGTCAGTGCTCAGAAACCATAATCCTAAAACCAATGGGAACTCTATGCAACTGCCACCAACACCCTGTACTCTCCTGTATCATAATGTCAGTGCCCAGAAACCATAATCCTAAAACCAATGGGACCTCTATGCAACTGCCACTAACACCCTGTACTCTCCTGTATCATAATGTCAGTGCCCAGAAACCATAATCCTAAAACCAATGGGACCTCTATGTAACTGCCACCAGCACCGTGTACTCTCCCTGTATCATAATGTCAGTGCCCAGAAACCATAATCCTAAAACCAATGGGACCTCTATGCAACTGCCACCAGCACTGTGTACTCTACTGTATCATAATGTCAGTGCCCAGAAACCATAATCCTAAAACCAATGGGACCTCTATGCAACTGCCACCAACACCCTGTACTCTCCTGTATCATAATGTCAGTGCCCAGAAACCATAATCCTAAAACCAATGGGACCTCTATGCAACTGCCACCAGCACCCTGTACTCTCCTGTATCATAATGTCAGTGCCCAGAAACCATAATCCTAAAACCAATGGGACCTCTATGTAACTGCCACCAGCACCCTGTACTCTCTTGTATCATAATGTCAGTGCCCAGAAACCATAATCCTAAAACCAATAGGACCTCTATGCAACTGCCACCAGCACCCTGTACTCTCCTGTATCATAATGTCAGTGCCCAGAAACCATAATCCTAAAACCAATGGGACCTCTATGCAACTGCCACCAGCACTGTGTACTCTCCTGTATCATAATGTCAGTTCCCAGAAACCATAATCCTAAAACCAATGGGACCTCTATGCAACTGCTACCAGCACCCTGTACTCTCCTGTATCATAATGTCAGTGCTCAGAAACCATAATCCTAAAACTAATGGGACCTCTATGCAACTGCCACCAGCACCGTGTACTCTCCTGTATCATAATGTCAGTGCCCAGAAACCATAATCCTAAAACCAATGTGACCTCTATGCAACTGCCACTAGCACCCTGTACTCTCCTGTATCATAATGTCAGTGCTCAGAAACCATAATCCTAAAACTAATGGGACCTCTATGCAACTGCCACCAGCACCCTGTACTCTCCTGTATCATAATGTCAGTGCCCAGAAACCATAATCCTAAAACCAATGGGACCTCTATGCAACTGCCACCAGCACTGTGTACTCTCCTGTATCATAATGTCAGTGCCCAGAAACCATAATCCTAAAACCAATGGGACCTCTATGCAACTGCCACCAGCACCCTGTACTCTCCTGTATCATAATGTCAGTGCTCAGAAACCATAATCCTAAAACCAATGGGACCTCTATGCAACTGCCACCAACACCCTGTACTCTCCTGTATCATAATGTCAGTGCCCAGAAACCATAATCCTAAAACCAATGGGACCTCTATGCAACTGCCACCAACACCCTGTACTCTCCTGTATCATAATGTCAGTGCCCAGAAACCATAATCCTAAAACTAATGGGACCTCTATGTAACTGCCACCAGCACCGTGTACTCTTCCTGTATCATAATGTCAGTGCCCAGAAACCATAATCCTAAAACCAATGGGACCTCTATGCAACTGCCACCAGCACCCTGTACTCTCCCTGTATCATAATGTCAGTGCCCAGAAACCATAATCCTAAAACCAATGGGACCTCTATGCAACTGCCACCAACACCCTGTACTCTCCTGTATCATAATGTCAGTGCCCAGAAACCATAATCCTAAAACCAATGGGACCTCTATGCAACTGCCACCAGCACCCTGTACTCTCCTGTATCATAATGTCAGTGCCCAGAAACCATAATCCTAAAACCAATGGGACCTCTATGCAACTGCCACCAGCACCCTGTACTCTCCTGTATCATAATGTCAGTGCCCAGAAACCATAATCCTAAAACCAATGGGACCTCTATGCAACTGCCACCAGCACCCTGTACTCTCCTGTATCATAATGTCAGTGCCCAGAAACCATAATCCTAAAACCAATGGGACCTCTATGTAACTGCCACCAGCACTGTGTACTCTCCTGTATCATAATGTCAGTGCTCAGAAACCATAATCCTAAAACCAATGGGACCTCTATGTAACTGCCACCAGCACCCTGTACTCTCTTGTATCATAATGTCAGTGCCCAGAAACCATAATCCTAAAACCAATGGGACCTCTATGCAACTGCCACCAGCACCCTGTACTCTCCTGTATCATAATGTCAGTGCCCAGAAACCATAATCCTAAAACCAATGGGACCTCTATGCAACTGCCACCAGCACTGTGTACTCTCCTGTATCATAATGTCAGTTCCCAGAAACCATAATCCTAAAACCAATGGGACCTCTATGCAACTGCCACCAGCACCCTGTACTCTCCTGTATCATAATGTCAGTGCCCAGAAACCATAATCCTAAAACCAATGTGACCTCTATGCAACTGCCACTAGCACCCTGTACTCTCCTGTATCATAATGTCAGTGCTCAGAAACCATAATCCTAAAACTAATGGGACCTCTATGCAACTGCCACCAGCACCCTGTACTCTCCTGTATCATAATGTCAGTGCCCAGAAACCATAATCCTAAAACCAATGGGACCTCTATGCAACTGCCACCAGCACCGTGTACTCTCCTGTATCATAATGTCAGTGCCCAGAAACCATAATCCTAAAACCAATGGGACCTCTATGCAACTGCCACCAGCACCCTGTACTCTCCTGTATCATAATGTCAGTGCCCAGAAACCATAATCCTAAAACCAATGGGACCTCTATGCAACTGCCACCAGCACCCTGTACTCTCCTGTATCATAATGTCAGTGCCCAGAAACCATAATCCTAAAACCAATGGGACCTCTATGCTAACTGCCA
Source organism: Bombina bombina (assembly GCF_027579735.1). NCBI lineage: Eukaryota > Metazoa > Chordata > Amphibia > Anura > Bombinatoridae > Bombina > Bombina bombina. The sequence goes on along the minus strand of NC_069506.1, from coordinate 352,407,635 downwards.
CCAGCACCCTGTACTCTCCTGTATCATAATGTCAGTGCTCAGAAACCATAATCCTAAAACCAATGGGACCTCTATGCAACTGCCACCAGCACCCTGTACTCTCCTGTATCATAATGTCAGTGCCCAGAAACCATAATCCTAAAACCAATGGGACCTCTATGCAACTGCCACCAGCACCCTGTACTCTCCTGTATCATAATGTCAGTGCCCAGAAACCATAATCCTAAAACCAATGGGACCTCTATGCAACTGCCACCAGCACCCTGTACTCTCCTGTATCATAATGTCAGTGCCCAGAAACCATAATCCTAAAACCAATGGGACCTCTATGCAACTGCCACCAGCACCCTGTACTCTCCTGTATCATAATGTCAGTGCCCAGAAACCATAATCCTAAAACCAATGGGACCTCTATGCAACTGCCACCAGCACCCTGTACTCTCCTGTATCATAATGTCAGTGCCCAGAAACCATAATCCTAAAACCAATGGGACCTCTATGCAACTGCCACCAGCACCCTGTACTCTCCTGTATCATAATGTCAGTGCCCAGAAACCATAATCCTAAAACCAATGGGACCTCTATGCAACTGCCACCAGCACCGTGTACTCTCCTGTATCATAATGTCAGTGCCCAGAAACCATAATCCTAAAACCAATGGGACCTCTATGTAACTGCCACCAGCACCCTGTACTCTCCTTTATCATAATGTCAGTGCTCAGAAACCATAATCCTAAAACCAATGGGACCTCTATGCAACTGCCACCAGCACCCTGTACTCTCCTGTATCATAATGTCAGTGCCCAGAAACCATAATCCTAAAACCAATGGGACCTCTATGTAACTGCCACCAGCACCCTGTACTCTCCTGTATCATAATGTCAGTGCCCAGAAACCATAATCCTAAAACCAATGGGACCTCTATGCAACTGCCACCAGCACCCTGTACTCTCCTGTATCATAATGTCAGTGCCCAGAAACCATAATCCTAAAACCAATGGGACCTCTATGCAACTGCCACCAGCACCGTGTACTCTCCTGTATCATAATGTCAGTGCCCAGAAACCATAATCCTAAAACCAATGGGACCTCTATGCAACTGCCACCAGCACCTGTGTACTCTCCTGTATCATAATGTCAGTGCCCAGAAACCATAATCCTAAAACCAATGGGACCTCTATGCAACTGCCACCAGCACCCTGTACTCTCCTGTATCATAATGTCAGTGCCCAGAAACCATAATCCTAAAACTAATGGGACCTCTATGCAACTGCCACCAGCACCCTGTACTCTCCTGTATCATAATGTCAGTGCCCAAAAACCATAATCCTAAAACCAATGGGACCTCTATGCAACTGCCACCAGCACCCTGTACTCTCCTGTATCATAATGTCAGTGCTCAGAAACCATAATCCTAAAACTAATGGGACCTCTATGCAACTGCACCAGCACCCTGTACTCTCCTGTATCATAATGTCAGTGCCCAGAAACCATAATCCTAAAACCAATGGGACCTCTATGCAACTGCCACCAGCACCCTGTACTCTCCTGTATCATAATGTCAGTGCTCAGAAACCATAATCCTAAACCAATGGGACCTCTATGCAACTGACACCAGCACTGTGTACTCTCCTGTATCATAATGTCAGTGCCCAGAAACCATAATCCTAAAACCAATGGGACCTCTATGCAACTGCCACCAGCACCCTGTACTCTCCTGTATCATAATGTCAGTGCTCAGAAACCATAATCCTAAAACCAATGGGACCTCTATGCAACTGCCACCAGCACCCTGTACTCTCCTGTATCATAATGTCAGTGCCCAGAAACCATAATCCTAAAACCAATGGGACCTCTATGCAACTGCCACCAGCACCCTGTACTCTCCTGTATCATAATGTCAGTGCCCAGAAACCATAATCCTAAAACCAATGGGACCTCTATGCAACTGCCACCAGCACCGTGTACTCTCCTGTATCATAATGTCAGTGCCCAGAAACCATAATCCTAAAACCAATGGGACCTCTATGCAACTGCCACCAGCACCGTGTACTCTCCTGTATCATAATGTCAGTGCCCAGAAACCATAATCCTAAAACCAATGGGACCTCTATGCAACTGCCACCAGCACCCTGTACTCTCCTGTATCATAATGTCAGTGCCCAGAAACCATAATCCTAAAACCAATGGGACCTCTATTTAACTGCCACCAGCACCCTGTACTCTCCTGTATCATAATGTCAGTGCCCAGAAACCATAATCCTAAAACCAATGGGACCTCTATGCAACTGCCACCAGCACTGTGTACTCTCCTGTATCATAATGTCAGTGCTCAGAAACCATAATCCTAACCAATGGGACCTCTATGCAACTGCCACCAGCACCCTGTACTCTCCTGTATCATAATGTCAGTGCCCAGAAACCATAATCCTAAAACCATTGGGACCTCTATGCAACTGCCACCAGCACTGTGTACTCTCCTGTATCATAATGTCAGTGCCCAGAAACCATAATCCTAAAACCAATGGGACCTCTATGCAACTGCCACCAGCACCCTGTACTCTCCTGTATCATAATGTCAGTGCTCAGAAACCATAATCCTAACCAATGGGACCTCTATGTAACTGCCACCAGCACTGTGTACTCTCCTGTATCATAATGTCAGTGCCCAGAAACCATAATCCTAAAACCAATGGGACCTCTATGCAACTGCCACCAGCACCCTGTACTCTACTGTATCATAATGTCAGTGCCCAGAAACCATAATCCTAAAACCAATGGGACCTCTATGCAACTGCCACCAGCACCCTGTACTCTCCTGTATCATAATGTCAGTGCCCAGAAACCATAATCCTAAAACTAATGGGACCTCTATGTAACTGCCACCAGCACCCTGTACTCTCCTGTATCATAATGTCAGTGCCCAGAAACCATAATCCTAAAACCAATGGGACCTCTATGCAACTGCCACCAGCACCCTGTACTCTCCTGTATCATAATGTCAGTTCCCAGAAACCATAATCCTAAAACCAATGGGACCTCTATGCAACTGCCACCAGCACTGTGTACTCTCCTGTATCATAATGTCAGTGCCCAGAAACCATAATCCTAAAACCATTGGGACCTCTATGCAACTGCCACCAGCACCCTGTACTCTCCTGTATCATAATGTCAGTGCTCAGAAACCATAATCCTAAAACTAATGGGACCTCTATGCAACTGCTACCAGCACCCTGTACTCTCCTGTATCATAATGTCAGTGCCCAGAAACCATAATCCTAAAACCAATGGGACCTCTATGCAACTGCTACCAGCACCCTGTACTCTCCTGTATCATAATGTCAGTGCTCAGAAACCATAATCCTAAAACCAATGGGACCTCTATGCAACTGACACCAGCACTGTGTACTCTCCTGTATCATAATGTCAGTGCCCAGAAACCATAATCCTAAAACCAATGGGACCTCTATGTAACTGCCACCAGCACCCTGTACTCTCCTGTATCATAATGTCAGTGCCCAGAAACCATAATCCTAAAACCAATGGGACCTCTATGCAACTGCCACCAGCACCCTGTACTCTCCTGTATCATAATGTCAGTGCTCAGAAACCATAATCCTAAAACCAATGGGACCTCTATGCAACTGCCACCAGCACCCTGTACTCTCTTATATCATAATGTCAGTGCTCAGAAACCATAATCCTAAAACCAATGGGACCTCTATGCAACTGCCACCAGCACCGTGTACTCTCCTGTATCATAATGTCAGTGCCCAGAAACCATAATCCTAAAACCAATGGGACCTCTATGTAACTGCCACCAGCACCCTGTACTCTCCTGTATCATAATGTCAGTGCCCAGAAACCGTAATCCTAAAACTAATGGGACCTCTATGCAACTGCCACCAGCACTGTGTACTCTCCTGTATCATAATGTCAGTGCCCAGAAACCATAATCCTAAAACCAATGGGACCTCTATGTAACTGCCACCAGCACCCTGTACTCTCCTGTATCATAATGTCAGTGCTCAGAAACCATAATCCTAAAACCAATGGGACCTCTATGCAACTGCCACCAGCACCGTGTACTCTCCTGTATCATAATGTCAGTGCTCAGAAACCATAATCCTAAAACCAATGGGACCTCTATGCAACTGCCACCAGCACCCTGTACTCTCCTGTATCATAATGTCAGTGCCCAGAAACCATAATCCTAAAACCAATGGGACCTCTATGCAACTGCCACCAGCAACCTGTACTCTCCTGTATCATAATGTCAGTGCCCAGAAACCAAAATCCTAAAACCAATGGGACCTCTATGTAACTGCCACCAGCACCCTGTACTCTCCTGTATCATAATGTCAGTGCCCAGAAACCATAATCCTAAAACCAATGGGACCTCTATACAACTGCCACCAGCACCCTGTACTCTCCTGTTTCATAATGTCAGTGCCCAGAAACCATAATCCTAAAACCAATGGGACCTCTATGCAACTGCCACCAGCACCCTGTACTCTCCTGTATCATAATGTCAGTGCCCAGAAACCATAATCCTAAAACCAATGGGACCTCTATGCAACTGCCACCAGCACCCTGTACTCTCCTGTATCATAATGTCAGTGCTCAGAAACCATAATCCTAACCAATGGGACCTCTATGCAACTGACACCAGCACTGTGTACTCTCCTGTATCATAATGTCAGTGCCCAGAAACCATAATCCTAAAACCAATGGGACCTCTATGCAACTGCCACCAGGACCCTGTACTCTCCTGTATCATAATGTCAGTGCCCAGAAACCATAATCCTAAAACCAATGGGACCTCTATGCAACTGCCACCAACACCCTGTACTCTCCTGTATCATAATATCAGTGCCCAGAAACCATAATCCTAAAACCAATGGGACCTCTATGCAACTGCCACCAGCACCCTGTACTCTCCTGTATCATAATGTCAGTGCTCAGAAACCATAATCCTAAAACCAATGGGACTTCTATGCAACTGCCACCAGCACCCTGTACTCTCCTGTATCATAATGTCAGTGCCCAGAAACCATAATCCTAAAACCAATGGGACCTCTATGTAACTGCCACCAGCACCCTGTACTCTCCTGTATCATAATATCAGTGCCCAGAAACCATAATCCTAAAACCAATGGGACCTATATGCAACTGCCACCAGCACCATGTACTCTCCTGTATCATAATGTCAGTGCCCAGAAACCATAATCCTAAAACCAATGTGACCTCTATACAACTGCCACCAGCACCCTGTACTCTCCTGTATCATAATGTCAGTGCCCAGTAACCATAATCCTAAAACCAATGGGACCTCTATGCAACTGCCACCAGCACCCTGTACTCTCCTGTATCATAATGTCAGTGCCCAGAAACCATAATCCTAAAACCAATGGGACCTCTATGTAACTGCCACCAGCACCCTGTACTCTCTTATATCATAATGTCAGTGCCCAGAAACCATAATCCTAAAACCAATGGGACCTCTATGCAACTGCCACCAGCACCCTATACTCTCCTGTATCATAATGTCAGTGCTCAGAAACCATAATCCTAAAACCAATGGGACCTCTATGCAACTGCCACCAGCACCCTGTACTCTCTTATATCATAATGTCAGTGCCCAGAAACCATAATCCTAAAACCAATGGGACCTCTATGCAACTGCCACCAGCACCCTGTACTCTCCTGTATCATAATGTCAGTGCCCAGAAACCATAATCCTAAAACCAATGTGACCTCTATGCAACTGCCACCAGCACTGTGTACTCTCCTGTATCATAATGTCAGTGCCCAGAAACCATAATCCTAAAACCAATGGGACCTCTATGCAACTGCCACCAGCACCCTGTACTCTCCTGTATCATAATGTCAGTGCCCAGAAACCATAATCCTAAAACCAATGGGACCTCTATGTAACTGCCACCAACACCCTGTACTCTCCTGTATCATAATGTCAGTGCCCAGAAACCATAATCCTAAAACCAATGGGACCTCTATGTAACTGCCACCAACACCCTGTACTCTCCTGTATCATAATGTCAGTGCCCAGAAACCATAATCCTAAAACCAATGGGACCTCTATGCAACTGCCACCAGCACCATGTACTCTCCTGTATCATAATGTCAGTGCTCAGAAACCATAATCCTAAAACCAATGGGACCTCTATGCAACTGCCACCAGCACCCTGTACTCTCCTGTATCATAATGTCAGTGCTCAGAAACCATAATCCTAAAACCAATGGGACCTCTATGCAACTGCCACTAGCACCCAGTACTCTCCTGTATCATAATGTCAGTGCCCAGAAACCATAATCCTAAAACCAATGGGACCTCTATGCAACTGCCACCAGCACTGTGTACTCTCCTGTATCATAATGTCAGTGCCCAGAAACCATAATCCTAAAACCAATGGGACCTCTATGCAACTGCCACCAGCACCCTGTACTCTCCTGTATCATAATGTCAGTGCTCAGAAACCATAATCCTAAAACCAATGGGACCTCTATGCAACTGCCACCAGCACCCTGTACTCTCCTGTATCATAATGTCAGTGCCCAGAAACCATAATCCTAAAACCAATGGGACCTCTATGCAACTGCCACCAGTACTGTGTACTCTCCTGTATCATAATGTCAGTGCTCAGAAACCATAATCCTAAAACCAATGGGACCTCTATGCAACTGCCACCAGCACCCTGTACTCTCCTGTATCATAATGTCAGTGCTCAGAAACCATAATCCTAAAACCAATGGGACCTCTATGCAACTGCCACCAGCACCCTGTACTCTCCTGTATCATAATGTCAGTTCCCAGAAACCATAATCCTAAAACCAATGGGACCTCTATGCAACTGCCACCAGCACCCTGTACTCTCCTGTATCATAATGTCAGTGCCCAGAAACCATAATCCTAAAACCAATGGGACCTCTATACAACTGCCACCAGCACCGTGTACTCTCCTGTATCATAATGTCAGTGCCCAGAAACCATAATCCTAAAACTAATGGGACCTCTATGCAACTGCCACCAGCACTGTGTACTCTCCTGTATCATAATGTCAGTTCCCAGAAACCATAATCCTAAAACCAATGGGACCTCTATGCAACTGCCACCAGCACCCTGTACTCTCCTGTATCATAATGTCAGTGCCCAGAAACCATAATCCTAAAACCAATGGGACCTCTATGCAACTGCCACCAGCACCCTGTACTCTCCTGTATCATAATGTCAGTGCCCAGAAACCATAATCCTAAAACCAATGGGACCTCTATACAACTGCCACCAGCACCGTGTACTCTCCTGTATCATAATGTCAGTGCCCAGAAACCATAATCCTAAAACCAATGGGACCTCTATGCAACTGCCACCAGCACCCTGTACTCTCCTGTATCATAATGTCAGTGCCCAGAAACCATAATCCTAAAACCAATGGGACCTCTATGCAACTGCCACCAGCACCCTGTACTCTCCTGTATCATAATGTCAGTGCCCAGAAACCATAATCCTAAAACCATTGGGACCTCTATGTAACTGCCACCAGCACTGTGTACTCTCCTGTATCATAATGTCAGTGCCCAGAAACCATAATCCTAAAACCAATGGGACCTCTATGCAACTGCCACCAGCACCCTGTACTCTCCTGTATCATAATGTCAGTGCCCAGAAACCATAATCCTAAAACCAATGGGACCTCTATGCAACTGCCACCAGCACCCTGTACTCTCCTGTATCATAATGTCAGTGCCCAGAAACCATAATCCTAAAACCAATGGGACCTCTATGCAACTGCCACCAGCACCCTGTACTCTCCTGTATCATAATGTCAGTGCCCAGAAACCATAATCCTAAAACCAATGGGACCTCTATGCAACTGCCACCAGCACCCTGTACTCTCCTGTATCATAATGTTAGTGCTCAGAAACCATAATCCTAAAACCAATGGGACCTCTATGCAACTGCCACCAGCACCCTGTACTCTCCTATATCATAATGTCAGTGCCCAGAAACCATAATCCTAAAACCAATGGGACCTCTATGCAACTGCCACCAGCACTGTGTACTCTCCTGTATCATAATGTCAGTGCCCAGAAACCATAATCCTAAAACCAATGGGACCTCTATGCAACTGCCACCAGCACCATGTACTCTCCTGTATCATAATGTCAGTGCTCAGAAACCATAATGCTAAAACCAATGGGACCTCTATGCAACTGCCACCAGCACTGTGTACTCTCCTGTATCATAATGTCAGTTCCCAGAAACCATAATCCTAAAACCAATGGGACCTCTATACAACTGCCACTAGCACCCTGTACTCTCCCTGTATCATAATGTCAGTGCCCAGAAACCATAATCCTAAAACCAATGGGACCTCTATGCAACTGCCACCAGCACCCTGTACTCTCCTGTATCATAATGTCAGTGCCCAGAAACCATAATCCTAAAACCAATGGGACCTCTATGCAACTGCCACCAGCACCCTGTACTCTCCTGTATCATAATGTCAGTGCCCAGAAACCATAATCCTAAAACCAATGTGACCTCTATGCAACTGCCACCAGCACCCTGTACTCTCCTGTATCATAATGTCAGTGCTCAGAAACCATAATCCTAAAACCAATGGGACCTCTATGTAACTGCCACCAACACCCTGTACTCTCCTGTATCATAATGTCAGTGCCCAGAAACCATAATCCTAAAACCAATGGGACCTCTATGCAACTGCCAAGAGCCAGTAGGATGATTTAAGAATATGAATGGAATTTTTTTATGTGAATAATGTACTGATTAACATAAAGTATCGTAAACACAAATGCCTTTATTAAAATATATAGAAAGTGTCATCATGGTGCATTGTAGTAATAATTAAAACAGAAAGTGTGTCACTACAATGGCTTCCTGCTGTAATTGTAGGCCCGAAATGTCAAGCATTATTAAAATAAATTCATAATATCTGTATCTTAAAATTAACATATAATGACTTATACTATTATTGACTCTAGATTTGAGTAAATGGTTAGGGGTAAGGTTAAGGGCCCTGTTCCCAAAAAATGACAAACATGGAGAGAAATTATCAGCGTACTTTACTGAGCATTACATTTTAAAGAAAGTGTCTTTCCTTAACATAACATATATTTGTGAACTCCCTTTATTGAGATACACAGCTCCCAAGGTGAAAAGAACTTAACGGACTATTAAATACAACAACTTTTTTTATCATCAAACGGTGCATAATAAAAAGACAATGCAATATTACTTACTCTGAATTTTATCATTTAATTTCCTACCCCCTGTATCATGTGACAGATAGAAGCCAATCACAGACTCATTTATACATATATACACTATGATCTCTTGCACATCCTCAGTATGATCTGGTGTCTCATAAAGTTTGTATATAAAAAACACTGTGCACAATTTGGCATTGGAAGTCGATTGGAAAGTTTATTAAAATTACTTGTTCTATACGAATAATGACATTTTAATTTTGACTTTAGTGATCCCTAATCATTCTCTTTGTATCCTATATAGAGAGGTATTTGGAAAACCAAGGTGGCGGTGGGGCTATGCCCCCCTGACCCCCATGTCAAGGTCAAGGAGAACTGAATACCAATTTTTGTCCACTTTAATATTCTCTAAAATGACAAGAGACGGATTAACTGCATGGGAAAAAATCGCTAATTTATATACACCTAGATTACAAGTTTTGGGTTCAGGTTTTAACGCTAAAAAAATGGTCATTTCAGCGTTAAAACAGCACCGCAGCCATTACAAATCTTGTCAGTATAGCTATACAGCAAGTCTTTTAGCCTGTAACGCAACATCAGTCACGCACTCGGAAAATTACGTTTTTAAATGGGACTTCCATAGAGCAGCAATAACGAGTTTTGCAGTGAGGCTAAAAAGTTTGCATTACAGCCTATACCGACAAGATCCATTCTGCAATCTGAAAGCAGTGGTTATGAGTTTTATGCAACAAAACTGTTACATAAAACTCATAACTAAACTGATAAAAAATACACTAACATACCAATAAACTACCTATTAACCCCTAAACCGAGGCCCTCCCGCATCGCTAACACTATATTAAAGTTATTAACCCTTAATCTGCCACTCCCGATATCGCCGCAACTAATAAAATTTATTAACCCCTATTCTGCCGCTCCCTGACATCGCTGCCACTATACTAAAGTCATTAACGCCCCTGCACCCCAACATCGCCCACACTATAATAAAGATATTAACGCCTATTCCGCTGCTCCCCCACCACACCCGCCACTATAATAAACTTATTAACCCCTAAACCACAAGCCCCCCACAACGAAATATACTAAATTTAACTATTAACTACTAAACTGGATGCCCCCCACAACGAAATATACTAAATTAATTTATTAACCCCTAAACCAAAAGCCCCCCACATCACAATAAACTAATTTAAACTAGTAACCTCTAAACCTAACACCCCCCCCCCCTAACTTTATATTAAAATTACAATTTCCCTATCTTAAATTAAATTAAAACTTACCTGTCAAATTAAAAAAACAAAGTTTAAACTAACAATTAAACTAATATAACTATTAAACTAAAATTAAACTAACTACCAATTAAAGAAAACTAAAATACACATTAAAAAAATCCTAACACTACTATAAAAATTACAAAATATCTAATTACAAAAAATAAAAAATACTAAATTACAAAAAAATAACAAACAAAATGATCAAAAATAAAAAGAATTACACCTAATCTAATAGTCCTATAAAATAAAAAGCCCACCCAAAATAAAATAAAATCATCGCCTACAATAAACTACCAATAGCCCTTAAAAGGGCCTTTTGTAGGGCATTGCCCTAAGTTAAACAGCTCTTTTAGCTAAGACCCCCCAACAGTAAAGCCCACCACCCAACCAACCCCCCAAAATAAAAACACCTTACTCTAACAAAAACCTAAGCTACCCATAGAAAAGGGCATTTGTATGGGCATTGCCCTTAAAAGGGCATTTAGCTCTTTTGCATTGCCCTGAAAAGGACATTTAGCTCTTTTAAGAAAAGCCCAAACCCTAAACTAAAAAAAGAAAACCACCCTAAAAAAGCATAGAAAAACCTAACACTAACCCCTCTTTAGGTACTCACTGTTGTTGAAGTCCCGCTTGAACGATCTTCATCCCGGCGGCTACATCTTCATCCAGGCTGCATCTTCATCCAGACGGCTCCATCTTCATCCATTGAAGGACCGGCATCTTCTTCATCCCTGCAAAGGCAGAGCAGCGATGCGTGGAGACGGAGGTCCAGGCGAAGGTCCAAGGTGGAGGTCCAGACGAAGGTCCAAGGCGGAGGTCCAAGGCGGAGGTCCAAGGCGGAGGTCCAGGCTGAGGTCCAAGGTGGAGGTCCTCTTCATGCGATCATCTGCCCCACACTGAGGATTGAAATGCAAGGTACCCCTTTTATACTGGGGGTACCATTGCATTCCCATTGGCTGAACAATTTGAATCAGATAATAGGAATTAGGGCTTCTAAAATCCTATTGGCTGTTTAAATCAGCCAATAGGATTTAAGCAGCGCTTATTCTATTTGAATCAGCCAATAGAATGAGAGCTGCTTAAATCCTATTGGCGGATTTGAACAGCCAATAGGATTTTAGCAGCCCTATTTAGTTATATTGTAGCTATTAATTCTATTGTAGCTAGCTTAGGTTTTATTTCACAGGTAAGTATGTATTTAGTTTTAAATATGTATTATTTAGTTAATAATTGTAACTTTAATTTAGCTCTATTTGAATTATGTTATAGTTAGGGGGTGTTAGGTTTAGGGGTTAATAGTTTAATTTAGGTTGTTGCGATGTGGGGGGCTGGCGGTTTAGGGGTTAATATATTTATTTAGTGGTAGTGAGGTGGCAGGGCAGAGGTTTAGGGGTTAATAGCTTTATTAGTGGCTGCGATGTAGGGGAGCGACAGAATAGGGGTTAATAGATTTATTATAGCGTGGGCGATGTTGGGGTGCGAGGGAATAGGGGTTAATAACTTTAACATAATGGCGGCGATATCTGGAGCGGCAGGTTAGGGGTTAATAACATTATGTATGTGTCGGTTGATGTCAGGGGCAGCAGATTAGGGGTGTTTAGACTTAGGGTTTATGTTAGGGTGTTAGGTCTAAACGTTACGTTTTATTCCCCATAGACATCAATAGGGCTGTGTTACGGAGCTTTTGATTCCGCCATTGCAGGTGTTAGCTTTTATCTAACCCGCTCTCCCCATTGATGTCTATGGGGAAAGCATGCATGAGCACGTCAAAACAGCTCTTGTATTTTGTGCGGTATGGAGCTCAACGCAACCATATCGCACGCACAAGCTGGCTGTTTCAAAACGTATAATGGCTGCGCTATAGAGGGTGAAATAACGCAACTTTTGTTGTGTTTGTTAAAATCCCTGTAGCGCAAATAACTTGTACTCTACCTGATAGTCATTATAGTCAAAAATAGAGCAATGGAATGTGTTATCAGACAGTATGCCGCATGTAACCAGCCTGTTGCCATTCTGTTGTTATTAGGGTTGCATAACCTTGCAGGCTTAGTCATAACATCTGCTACCATCTTGTCAGTTGGACAATACTCAAGAACTTTGTTACCTTCACTGATCGAATGAAGTGGTTCTTGATATCAATGTGTTTACATCTCTGATGGCAAACAGGATTCCTTGAAAGAGCAATTGAACCGTGATTGTCTCCAAAGATTTGTATTGGTTTATAATGACACCCTTTATCCATTCCCTTGAGTAACTGCATAAGGTACAGACTTTCCAGTGTAGTCGCAGCCAATGCTATGTATTCAGCTTCATATGTAGACAAAGCTACTGTGGGCTGCTTCTTTGATTTCCATGCAACCAGTGGACCATTCTTGGTTAGGCTAAAGCAGTATCCAATCATACTCTTCCTATCATTCACTGAGGCCCAATCGGCATCACTATATGCCTCAAGTTTCCATAAATTTTTTTTTGTAGCAAAACACATACGGCTAGATTTAGAGTTTTGTCGGTAACGACCCACGTAGCTAACGCTGGCTTTTTTCTGGCCGCACCTTTAAAATAACTCTGGTATTGAGAGTCCACAGAATGGCTGCGTTAGGCTCCAAAAAAGGAGCGTATAGCATATTTAACGCAACTTCAACTCTCGATACCAGAGTTGCTTACGGACGCGGCCAGCCTCAAAAACGTGCTCGTGCATGATTCCCCCATAGGAAACAATGGGGCTGTTTGAGCTGAAAAAAAACCTAACACCTGCAAAAAAGCCGCGTTCAGCTCCTAACGCAGCCCCATTGTTGTCTATGGGGAAACACTTCCTACGTCTGCACCTAACACCCTAACATGTACCCCGAGTCTAAACACCCCTAACCTTACACTTATTAACCCCTATTCCGCTGCCCCCACTATCGCTGACCCTTGCATATTATTTTTAACCCCTAATCTGCCGCTCCGTAAACCACCGCTACTTACATTATCCCTATGTACCCCTAATCTGCTGCCCCTAACACCGCCGACCCCTATATTATATTTATTAACCCCTAATCTGCCCCCCACAACGTCGCCTCCACCTGCCTACACTTATTAACCCCTAATCTGCCGACCGGACCGCACCGCTATTCTAATAAAGTTATTAACCCCTAATCCGCCTCACTAACCCTATAATAAATAGTATTAACCCCTAATCTGCCCTCCCTAACATCGCTGACACCTAACTTCAAACATTAACCCCTAATCTGCCGACTGGAGCTCACCGCTATTCTAATAAATGTATTAACCCCTAAAGCTAAGTCTAACCCTAACACTAACACCACCCTAAATTAAATATAATTTTAATCTAACAAAATTAATTAACTCTTATTAAATAAATTATTCCTATTTAAAGCTAAATACTTACCTGTAAAATAAACCCTAATATAGCTACAATATAAATTATAATTATATTATAGCTAACTAACTTTGTATTTATTTTAACCAGGTACAATAGCTATTAAATAGTTAAGAACTATTTAATTGCTAAAATAGTTAACATAATTACAAAATTACCTGTAAAATAAATCCTAACCTAAGTTACAATTAAACCTAACACTACACTATCAATAAATAAATTAAATAAAAGACCTACAATTACCTACAATTAAACCTAACACTACACTATCAATAAATGAATTAAATACAATATCTACAAATAAATACAATTAAATAAACTAACTAAAGTACAAAAAATAAAAAATAACTAAGTTACAAAAAATAAAAAAATATCTACAAACATTAGAAAAATATTAAAACAATTTTAGGTTTAGGTTTAATTGTAGGTAATTGTAGGTATTTTATTTAATTTATTTATTGATAATGTAGTGTTAGGTTTAATTGTAACTTAGGTTAGGATTTATTTTACAGGTAATTTTGTAATTATTTTAACTATTTTAGCTATTAAATAGTTCTTAACTATTTAATAGCTATTGTACCTGGTTAAAATAAATACAAAGTTACCTGTAAAATAAATATAAATACTAAAATAGCTATAATATAATTATAATTTATATTGTAGCTATATTAGGATTTATTTTACAGGTAAGTATTTAGCTTTAAATAGGAATATTTTTTTTAATGAGTTAATTAATTTTGTTAGATTAAAATTATATTTAATTTAGGGGGGTGTTAGTGTTAGGGTTAGACTTAGCTTTAGGGGTTAATACATTTATTAGAATAGCGGTGAGCTCCAGTCGGCAGATTAGGGGTTAATGTTTGAAGTTAGGTGTTGGCGATGTTAGGGAGGGCAGATTAGGGGTTAATACTATTTATTATAGGGTTAGTGAGGCGGATTAGGGGTTAATAACTTTATTATAATAGCGGTGCGGTCCGCTCGGCAGATTAGGGGTTAATAAGTGTAGGCAGGTGGAGGCGACGTTGAGGGGGGCAGATTAGGGGTTAATAAATATAATATAGGGGTCGGCGGTGTTAGGGGCAGCAGATTAGGGGTACATAGCTATAATGTAGGTGGCGGCTCTTTGCGGTCGGCAGATTAGGGGTTAATTATTGTAGGTAGCTGGCGGCGACGTTGTGGGGGGCAGGTTAGGGGTTAATAAATATAATATAGGGGTCGGCGGTGTTAGGGGCAGCAGATTAGGGGTGCATAAGTATAACGTAGGTGGCGGTCGGCAGATTAGGGGTTAAAAAAATGTAATCGAGTATCGGCGATGTGGGGGGGCCTCGGTTTAGGGGTACATAGGTAGTTTATGGGTGTTAGTGTACTTTAGAGCACAGTAGTTAAGAGCTTTATGAACCGGCGTTAGCCCAGAAAGCTCTTAACTACTGACTTTTTTCTGCGGCTGGAGTTTTGTCGTTAGAATTCTAACGCTCACTTCAGCCACGACTCTAAATATCGGAGTTAGAAAGATCCCATTGAAAAGATAGGATACGCAATTGACGTAAGGGGATCTGCGGTATGGAAAAGTCGCGGCTGAAAAGTGAGCGTTAGACCCTTTTTTGACTGACTCCAAATACCGGCGGTAGCCTAAAACCAACGTTAGGAGCCTCTAATGCTGGTTTTCACGGCTACCGCCAAACTCTAAATCTAGGCCATAGTCAATAGTACGCTTTAAGTACCTCATCACATGCTTAGCTGTGGTTAGATGTTGGTCTGTTGGCTCTGATAAGTATTGTGACAGTTTACTGATCACCCAGCTTAAATCTGGCCTTGTACAGGTCATAACATACAGCAAGCTACCTACTATCTCTCAATATTTTCTTGCATCTACGGGATCATTTTGGTATTTTGGTCCAGTTTTTGCTCATACGGTGTTGATCTAGGTTTAAAATCTGTCATTCCAAACTTCTCTAGAATCTTTGATATGTATTTTTTTTTATTCATCTTTACCAAACCATCACTTTGTTAAAAATCAATACCTAGGAAATGTTTGATCCTTCCAAGATCTTTCATCTTAAATTTTCCTTCATTGAGTACTGTTTTTTCATTGGCACCGATAATTACATCATCAACCCATATTAACAGTATTACTCTATCATGTCCAAATTGTTTGAAATATACACAGTGGTCTGCTGGATTTTGTTCAAACCCATTCTCATTTAAATAATCATGCAACATCTTGTTCCAATTTCTACCTGATTGTTTTAGACCATACAATGACTTGTTCAATTTTAAAACTAGTTTCTCATTTTGTTTACTTCAAATCCTACAGGTTGTTCCACATAAATCTCACAATCAATTGGGGCATGTAAGTAGGCTGTTTTCACATCCATCTGGTGAAGAAGTAAATCATACTGTGCTGCCAGTTCCATGCAAATACGTACTGATGTAATATTTGCAGCTGGAGAAAAACTTCCTTGTAATCAATTCCCTTTACTTTGCTATAACCTTTAGCAACATATCTAGTCTTGTATGTTTCTGATCAATTAACATTGTTTTTTAATGCATATACCCATCACCCCACCACTGAATGTTTACCTTGTGGTAAAATGGTCAAAGTGAATGTGTCATTCTCTCTTAGTGAATCCATTTCCTCTGTCATAGCATTAAACCAATTCTGTGACTGAGGTGAGCGCATAGCATCTTTAAAGGTTTGTGGTACATCAAACACCAACATAGTCTTCCAAGTATTGAGGAGTTTTTCTGTCTCTTTTAGGGTAACGTGTATTATGGTCACTCCCTGCCTGTCCATTGTTCTCACTCTTCAAAGTTTCTATTTCAGATATTTGGACTATCTCTGGACACTCAATTTCAGTCTGATTAGTCCTTGGTATAGTGGGTGCATAGCCCTCCCTATGGCAGTCTGTCTTTCAACAACTTTATTTGTGATAAACTTCACAAGCCTGTGTTTAAGGACCTTTCCAGTGTCTTGATAAAACACTAGACAAGAGGGGCTGTTCTTGTCATATCCAATAAAAATCCCTCTATTACATTTTAAATCTAGTTTCTTTCTGTCATATTTGTATGCAAAACATTCTGACCCAAAAACTCTCATCTTAGAAAGGTTAGGTTTTTTGCCTGTCAAAAGGTAATAAGGGGTTTGTGCTAAGCGGTTATTAAAGCACCTGTTTAGAATATGAGCGGCAGTCATTACTGCATATGTCCATAACTCTTTTGGTAATTTACTCTCAACTAACAGACATCTTGCCATTTCAAATAGTGTTCTCCAATTTCTCTCAGCAGTCCTTTCAGTGGCTAACACTGCATCACCATTGTTTTTCAGAAAATATACAAATACTACACCAGAATAATCATCAGTGAATTATATTGTGTATCTGAAACCTTCTCTAGCTTGTGGTTCTATAGGACCTGCTAAATCAGTATGTACTAGTTCTAATGTAGCTGTGGTTCTATAGGACCTGCTAAATAAATATGTACTAGTTCTAATGTAGCTGTGGTTCTATAGGACCTGCTAAATCAGTATGTACTAGTTCTAATGTAGCTTGTGGTTCTATAGGACCTGATAAATCAGTATGTACTAGTTCTAATGTAGCTGTGGTTCTATAGGACCTGCTAAATCAATATGTACTAGTTCTAATGTAGCTGTGGTTCTATAGGACCGGCTAAATCAGTATGTACTAGTTCTAATGTAGGCTTGTGGTTCTATAGGACCTGATAAATCAGTATGTACTAGTTCTAATGTAGCTGTGGTTCTATAGGACCTGCTAAATCAATATGTACTAGTTCTAATGTAGCTGTGGTTCTATAGGACCGGCTAAATCAGTATGTACTAGTTCTAATGTAGCTTGTGGTTCTATAGGACCTGCTAAATCAGTATGTACTAGTTCTAATGTAGGCTTGTGGTTCTATAGGACCTGCTAAATCAGTATGTACTAGTTCTAATGTAGCTGTGGTTCTATAGGACCTGCTAAATCAATATGTACTAGTTCTAATGTAGCTGTGGTTCTATAGGACCTGCTAAATCAGTATGTACTAGTTCTAATGTAGCTTGTGGTTCTATAGGACCTGCTAAATCAGTATGTACTAGTTCTAATGTAGCTGTGGTTCTATAGGACCTGCTAAATCAATATGTACTAGTTCTAATGTAGCTGTAGTTCTATAGGACCGGCTAAATCAGTATGTACTAGTTCTAATGTAGCTGTGGTTCTATAGGACCTGCTAAATCAGTATGTACTAGTTCTAATGTAGCTGTGGTTCTATAGGACCTGCTAAATCAGTATGTACTAGTTTTAATGTAGCTGTGGTTCTATAGGACCGGCTAAATCAGTATGTACTAGTTCTAATGTAGCTGTGGTTCTATAGGACCTGCTAAATCAGTATGTACTAGTTCTAATGTAGCTGTGGTTCTATAGGACCTGTTAAATCAGTATGTACTAGTTCTAATGTAGCTGTGGCTTGAGTACAAACTTCACAGTTTAGATTAGATTTATCAATCTTACCTTTAATTGTCATTCCTTCTACCACATTTTGTAGTTTTGCAATATCATCATAATTACAGTGAACTAGGATTTCATGCCACATTTGAATATCATAACATCCATGACAACTGTCACAATTTTCAACAAAAGTATTCAGATAGTAAAGTCTACTGCATTTCTGGATTGTGAATTTGGTACCGTTCTTATAAATGAGTTAATTCCTGCTTTGCTGGAAGTTAACTGATGCTCCACTGTTTGTTGCTTTCTCTACAGAAAAGATGTCTTGAGGGTATGTAGGTATGTACAACGCATTCTTCAGTGTCATCATCATTCGGTTCCCCTCAATGTCAAGTAGGCAAACCTCTGCTTCCTCATTCTTACTGTGATCTTCATCCTCCTCCTCAGTGTCTGCAGCATACACTTCCTTATTCTTACTGTGATCTTCATCCTCCTCTTCACTTTCTGCAGCATAAGCTTCCTCATTATTACTGTGATCTTCATCCTCCTCTTCACTTTCTGCAGCATATGCTACCTCATTCTTACTGTGATCTTCATCCTCCTCTTGACTGTCTGCAGCATATGCTACCTCATTCTTACTGTGATCTTCATTCTCCACTTCACTGTCAGCAGCATAAGCTTCCTCATCCTTACTGTGATTTCATCATCCTCTTCAGTGTCTGCAGCATATCCTTCCTCATTCTTACTGTGATCTTCATCCTCTTCAGTGTCTGCAGCATAAGCTTCCTCCTTCTTACTGTAATCGTCATCCTCCTCTTCACTGTCTGCAGCATAAGCCTCCTCATTCTTACTGTGATCTTCATCCTCCTCTTCAGTGTCTGCAGCATATGCTTCCTAAATCTTACTGTGATCCTCATCCTCCTCTTCAATGTCTGCAGGCACATGCTTCCTCATTCTTACTGTGATCTTCATCCTCTTCAGTGTCTGCAGGCACATGCTTCCTCATTCTTACTGTGATCCTCATTCTCTTCTTCAGTGTCTGCAGCATATGCTTCCTCATTCTTACTGTGATCTTCATCCTCTTCAGTGTCTGCAGTATAAGCTTCCTCATTCTAACTGTGATCTTCATCCTCCTCTTCACTGTCTGCAGCATAAGCCTCCTCATTCTTACTGTGATCTTAATCCTCCTCTTCAGTGTCTGCAGGCACATGCTTCCTCATTCTTACTGTGATCTTCATCCTCCTCTTCACTGTCTGCAGCATAAGCCTCCTCATTCTTACTGTGATCCTCATCCTCTTCGTCAGTGTCTGCAGGCACATGCTTCCTCATTCTTACTGTGATCCTCATCCTCTTCTTCAGTGTCTGCAGGCACATGCTTCCTCATTCTTACTGTGCTCTTCATCCTCCTCTTCACTGTCTGCAGCATACACTTCCTCATTCTTACTGTGATCCTCATTCTCCTCTTCAGTGTCTGCAGCATATGCTTCCTCATTCTTATTGTGATCTTCATCCTCCTCTTCAGTGTCTGCAGCATATGCTTCCTCATTCTTACTGTGATCTTCATCCTCCTCTTCAGTGACTGCAGCATATGCTTCCTCATTCTTACTGTGATCTTCATCCTCCTCTTCAGTGTCTGCAGCATATGCTTCCTAAATCTTACTGTGATCCTCATCCTCCTCTTCAATGTCTGCAGCATATGCTTCCTCATTCTTACTGTGATCTTCATCCTCCTCTTCAATGACTGCAGATTATGCTTCCTCATTCTTACTGTAATCTTCATCCTCATCTTCAGTGTCTGCAGCATATGCTTCCTCATTCTTACTGTGATCTTCATCCTCCTCTTCAGTGTCTGCAGTATAAGCTTCCTCATTCTTACTGTAATCTTCATCCTCCTCTTCAGTGTCTGCAGCATATGCTTCCTCATTCTTACTGTAATCGTCATCCTCCTCTTCAGTGTCTGCAGCATATGCTTCCTCATTCTTACTGTGATCTTCATCCTCCTCTTCAGTGTCTGCAGCATATGCTTCCTCATTCTTACTGTAATCGTCATCCTCCTCTTCAGTGTCTGCAGCATATGCTTCCTCATTCTTACTGTAATCGTCATCCTCCTCTTCAGTGTCTGCAGCATATGCTTCCTCATTCTTACTGTGATCTTCATCCTCCTCTTCAGTGACTGCAGCATATGCTTCCTCATTCTTACTGTGATCTTCATCCTCCTCTTCAGTGTCTGCAGCATATGCTTCCTCATTCTTACTGTAATCTTCATCCTCATCTTCAGTGTCTGCAGCATATGCTTCCTCATTCTTACTGTGATCTTCATCCTCCTCTTCAGTGACTGCAGCATATGCTTCCTCATTCTTACTGTGATCTTCATCCTCCTCTTCAGTGTCTGCAGCATATGCTTCCTCATTCTTACTGTGATCTTCATCCTCCTCTTCAGTGTCTGCAGCATATGCTTCCTCATTCTTACTGTGATCTTCATCCTCCTCTTCAGTGTCTGCAGCATATGCTTCCTCATTCTTACAGTGATCCTCATCCTCCTCTTTAGTGTCTGCAGCATATGCTTCCTCATTCTTACTGTGATCTTCATCCTCCTCTTCAGTGTCTGCAGCATATGCTTCCTCATTCTTACAGTGATCCTCATCCTCCTCTTTAGTGTCTGCAGCATATGCTTCCTCATTCTTACTGTGATCTTCATCCTCCTCTTCAGTGTCTGCAGTGCTCTGAGCAGGCGGATAGACATCGCTGGAAATCAACCCGATCGAGTACGATCGGGTTGATTGACACCCCCCCTGCTGGCAGCTGATTGGCCGCGATTCTGCAGGGGGCAGCATTGCACCAGAAGCTCTTGTGAGCTGCTGGTGCAATGCAAAATACGGCGAGCGTATTGCTTGCCGTATTCAGCGATGTCTGTCGGACCTGATCCGCACTCTCGGATCAGGTCCGACAGACATTGATAATTAGAGGCCCTGGTCCGCAAGACCTCGCTGAATGCGGAGAGCAATACATATTCAGCATTGCATCAGCAGCTGGTGCAACTCCACCCCCTGCAGACTCGATGGTGTCAATAAACCCAATCGTACTCGATCGGGTTGATTTCCGGCGATTCCTGTCCACCTCATCAGAGCAGACGGACAGGGTTATGGAGCAGCGGTCTTTAGACAGCTGCTTCATAACTGCTGTTTCTGGAGCTTGATAAATGGGCCCCTTTGAGTGCTAAGCTGGATTTAATTTTTTTGGACCAGGCATTTCGGACTAAAACTTCCCCAAAAGACCAGACAATGGCCTCTAGTTATCAACGTGTCTACTTACCTGCCATCGCCGGCCCCAATACGCCCGCCTAAGGACCTGCTAAATCAGTATGTACTAGTTCTAATGTAGCTGTGGTTCTATAGGACCTGCTAAATCAATATGTACTAGTTCTAATGTAGCTGTGGTTCTATAGGACCTGCTAAATCAGTATGTACTAGTTCTAATGTTGCTGTGGTTCTATAGGACCGGCTAAATCAGTATGTACTAGTTCTAATGTAGCTGTGGTTCTATAGGACCTGCTAAATCAGTATGTACTAGTTCTAATGTAGCTGTGGTTCTATAGGACCTGTTAAATCAGTATGTACTAGTTCTAATGTAGCTGTGGCTTGAGTACAAACTTCACAGTTTAGATTAGATTTATCAATCTTACCTTTAATTGTCATTCCTTCTACCACATTTTGTAGTTTTGCAATATCATCATAATTACAGTGAACTAGGATTTCATGCCACATTTGAATATCATAACATCCATGACAACTGTCACAATTTTCAACAAAAGTATTCAGATAGTAAAGTCTACTGCATTTCTGGATTGTAAATTTGGTACCGTTCTTATAAATGAGTTAATTCCTGCTTTGCTGGAAGTTAACTGATGCTCCACTGTTTGTTGCTTTCTCTACAGAAAAGATGTCTTGAGGGTATGTAGGTATGTACAATGCATTCTTCAGTGTCATCATCATTCGGTTCCCCTCAATGTCAAGTAGGCAAACCTCTGCTTCCTCATTCTTACTGTGATCTTCATCCTCCTCCTCAGTGTCTGCAGCATACACTTCCTTATTCTTACTGTGATCTTCATCCTCCTCTTCACTTTCTGCAGCATAAGCTTCCTCATTATTACTGTGATCTTCATCCTCCTCTTCACTTTCTGCAGCATATGCTACCTCATTCTTACTGTGATCTTCATCCTCCTCTTCACTGTCTGCAGCATATGCTACCTCATTCTTACTGTGATCTTCATTCTCCACTTCACTGTCAGCAGCATAAGCTTCCTCATCCTTACTGTGATTTCATCATCCTCTTCAGTGTCTGCAGCATATCCTTCCTCATTCTTACTGTGATCTTCATCCTCTTCAGTGTCTGCAGCATAAGCTTCCTCATTCTTACTGTAATCGTCATCCTCCTCTTTACTGTCTGCAGCATAAGCCTCCTCATTCTTACTGTGATCTTCATCCTCCTCTTCAGTGTCTGCAGCATATGCTTCCTAAATCTTACTGTGATCCTCATCCTCCTCTTCAATGTCTGCAGGCACATGCTTCCTCATTCTTACTGTGATCTTCATCCTCTTCAGTGTCTGCAGGCACATGCTTCCTCATTCTTACTGTGATCCTCATTCTCTTCTTCAGTGTCTGCAGCATATGCTTCCTCATTCTTACTGTGATCTTCATCCTCTTCAGTGTCTGCAGTATAAGCTTCCTCATTCTAACTGTGATCTTCATCCTCCTCTTCACTGTCTGCAGCATAAGCCTCCTCATTCTTACTGTGATCTTAATCCTCCTCTTCAGTGTCTGCAGGCACATGCTTCCTCATTCTTACTGTGATCTTCATCCTCCTCTTCACTGTCTGCAGCATAAGCCTCCTCATTCTTACTGTGATCCTCATCCTCTTCGTCAGTGTCTGCAGGCACATGCTTCCTCATTCTTACTGTGATCCTCATCCTCTTCTTCAGTGTCTGCAGGCACATGCTTCCTCATTCTTACTGTGCTCTTCATCCTCCTCTTCACTGTCTGCAGCATACACTTCCTCATTCTTACTGTGATCCTCATTCTCCTCTTCAGTGTCTGCAGCATATGCTTCCTCATTCTTATTGTGATCTTCATCCTCCTCTTCAGTGTCTGCAGCATATGCTTCCTCATTCTTACTGTGATCTTCATCCTCCTCTTCAGTGACTGCAGCATATGCTTCCTCATTCTTACTGTGATCTTCATCCTCCTCTTCAGTGTCTGCAGCATATGCTTCCTAAATCTTACTGTGATCCTCATCCTCCTCTTCAATGTCTGCAGCATATGCTTCCTCATTCTTACTGTGATCTTCATCCTCCTCTTCAGTGACTGCAGATTATGCTTCCTCATTCTTACTGTAATCTTCATCCTCATCTTCAGTGTCTGCAGCATAAGCTTCCTCATTCTTACTGTGATCTTCATCCTCCTCTTCAGTGTCTGCAGTATAAGCTTCCTCATTCTTACTGTGATCTTCATCCTCCTCTTCAGTGACTGCAGATTATGCTTCCTCATTCTTACTGTAATCTTCATCCTCATCTTCAGTGTCTGCAGCATATGCTTCCTCATTCTTACTGTGATCTTCATCCTCCTCTTCAGTGTCTGCAGTGCTCTGAGCAGGCGGATAGACATCGCTGGAAATCAACCCGATCGAGTACGATCGGGTTGATTGACACCCCCCCTGCTGGCAGCTGATTGGCCACGATTCTGCAGGGGGCAGCATTGCACCAGAAGCTCTTGTGAGCTGCTGGTGCAATGCAAAATACGGCGAGCGTATTGCTTGCCGTATTCAGCGATGTCTGTCGGACCTGATCCGCACTCTCGGATCAGGTCCGACAGACATTGATAATTAGAGGCCCTGGTCCGCAAGACCTCGCTGAATGCGGAGAGCAATACATATTCAGCATTGCATCAGCAGCTGGTGCAACTCCACCCCCTGCAGACTCGATGGTGTCAATAAACCCAATCGTACTCGATCGGGTTGATTTCCGGCGATTCCTGTCCACCTCATCAGAGCAGACGGACAGGGTTATGGAGCAGCGGTCTTTAGACAGCTGCTTCATAACTGCTGTTTCTGGAGCTTGATAAATGGGCCCCTTTGAGTGCTAAGCTGGATTTAATTTTTTTGGACCAGGCATTTCGGACTAAAACTTCCCCAAAAGACCAGACAATGGCCTCTAGTTATCAACGTGTCTACTTACCTGCCATCGCCGGCCCCAATACGCCCGCCTAAGCTCGCCTACCATCGCCGCCTCGGACCTGAATATGCTCACCAAAGTTATCAATAAAGCTGTCAAAAAGCTGCGCACCAAGTATGGGGCGATGAGCAGTGGACTGTGATAGTTATCACTCATCCGATCCTGCTGCTCTTCGGCTTTTTTACAGCTTTATTGATAAGCTGTCACTAAGCACCCACACTAAACTACACTGTTCTACCCCCTATACCGGCGCCCCCGGAACCCCCCGCAACTAAATAAAGTTATTAACCCCTAAACCGCCGCTCCTAGACCCCGCTGCAACTTTAATAATTGTATTAACCCCTAAACCACCGCTCCCGGAGCCCACCGCCACCTACATTATACCTAGTAACCCCTATCCTGCCCCCCCTATACCGCAGCCACCTATAATAAATTTATTAACCCCTATCCTGCCGATCCCGGACCCCGCCGCAATTAAATAAATTGTTGAACCACTAAACTGCCGCTCCAGGACCCCGCCGCCACCTATATTAAACTTATTAACCCTAATCTGCCCCCCCCCTACACCGTCGCCACCTATAATAAATTTATTAACCCCTAAACCTAAGTCTAACCCTAACACCCCTCTAACTTAAATATTAATTAAATACATCTAAATATTATAATTCTTATTAACTAAATTAATCCTATTTAAAACTAAATACTTACCTTTAAAATAAACCCTAACGGCTAGATTTAGAGTTCTGCGGCCAAAGGGGTGCGTTAGCTATGCTGGCTTTTTTTCTCCCGTACCTTTTAAATACCGCTGGTATTTAGAGTTCACAGAAGGGCTGCGTTAGGTTCCAAAAAGGGAGCGTAGAGCATATTTACCGCCACTGCAACTCTAAATTCCAGCGGTGCTTATGGACGCGGCCAGCTTCAAAAATGTGCTCGTGCACGATTCCCCCATAGGAAACAATGGGGCTGTTTGAGCTGAAAAAAAAAACTAACACCTGCAAAAAAGCAGCGTTCAGCTCCTAACGCAGCTACATTGTTTCCTATGGGGAACACTTACTATATCTGCACCTAACACCCTAACATGTACCCCGAGTCTAAACACCCCTAACCTTACACTTATTAACCCCTAATCTGCCGCCCCCGCTATCGCTGACCCCTGCATATTATTATTAACCACTAATCTGCCGCTCCGTACACCGCCGCAACCTACATTATCCCTATGTACCCCTAATCTGCTGCCCCTAACACCGCCGACCCCTATATTATATTTATTAACCCCTAATCTGCCGCCCCCAACGTCGCCTCCACCTACCTACACTTATTAACCCCCTAATCTGCCGACCGGATCTCGCCGCTACTATAATAAATGTATTAACCCCTAATCCGCCTCACTCCCGCCTCAATAACCCTATAATAAATAGTATTAACCCCTAATCTGCCCTCCCTAACATCGCCGACACCTAACTTCAAGTATTAACCCCTAATCTGTCGACCGGAGCTCACCGCTACTATAATAAATGTATTAACCCCTAAAGCTAAGTCTAACACTAACCCTAACACCCCCCTAAATTAAATATAATTTTAATCTAACGAAATAAATTAACTATTATTAAATAAATTATTCCTATTTAAAGCTAAATACTTACCTGTAAAATAAACCCTAATATAGCTACAATATAAATTATAATTATATTGTAGCTATTTTAGGATTAATATTTATTTTACAGGCAACTTTGTAATTATATTAACCAGGTACAATAGCTATTAAATAGTTAATAACTATTTAATAGTTACCTAGTTAAAATAATTACAAAATTACCTGTAAAATAAATCCTAACCAAAGTTACAATTAAACCTAACACTACACTATCAATAAATTAATTAAATACAATTCCTACAAATAAATACAATGAAATAAACTAACTAAAGTACAACAAATAAAAAAGAACTAAGTTACAAAAAATAAAAAAATATTTACAAACATTAGAAAAATATTACAACAATTATAAACTAATTACACCTACTCTAAGCCCCCTAATAAAATAACAAAGCCCCCCAAAATAAAAAAATGCCCTACCCTATTCTAAATTAAAAAATTTCAAAGCTCTTTTACCTTACCAGCCCTGAAAAGGCCCCTTTGCAGGGCATGCCCCAAATAATTCAGCTCTTTTGCCTGTAAAAAGAAAACATACAATACCCCCCCCCCAACATTACAACCCACCACCCACATACCCCTAATCTAACCCAAAACCCCCTTAAATAAACCTAACACTAAGCCCCTGAAGATCTTCCTACCTTAACTTTACCTCGCCGGGTATCACACCGATCAGTCCTGGCTCCGATGTCTTGATCCAAGCCCAAGCGGGGGGCTGAAGATGTCCATGATCCGGCTGAAGTCTTCATCCAAGTGGGAGCTGAAGAGGTCCATGATCCGACTGAAGTCTTCTATCAACGGCATCTTCAATCTTCTTTCTTCCGGATCCATGTTCATCCCGCCGACGCGGAACATCCATCTTCACCGACGACTTCCCGACGAATGACGGTTCCTTTAAGGGACGTCATCCAAGATGGTGTCCCTCGAATTCCGATTGGCTGATAGGATTCTATCAGCCAATCGGAATTAAGATAGGAAAATTCTGATTGGCTGATGGAATCAGCCAATCAGAATCAAGTTCAATCCGATTGGCGGATCCGATCAACCAATCAGATTGAGCTCGCATTCTATTGGCTGTTGAACTTGATTCTGATTGGCTGATTCCATCAGCCAATCAGAATTTTCCTACCTTAATTCCGATTGGCTGATAGAATCCTATCAGCCAATCGGAATTCGAGGGACGCCATCTTGGATGACGTCCCTTAAAGGAACCGTCATTCGTCGGGAAGTCGTCGGTGAAGATGGATGTTCCGCGTCGGCGGGATGAACATGGATCCGGAAGAAAGAAGATTGAAGATGACGTTGATAGAAGACTTCAGTCGGATCATGGACCTCTTCAGCTCCCACTTGGATAAAGACTTCAGCCGTATCATGGACATCTTCAGCCACCCGCTTGGGCTTGGATCAAGACATCGGAGCCAGGAAGGATCGGTGTGATACCCGGCGAGGTGAAGATAAGGTAGGAAGATCTTCAGAGGCTTAGTGTTAGGTTTATTTAAGGGGGGTTTGGGTTAGATTAGGGGTATGTGGGTGGTGGGTTGTAATGTTGGGGGGGGTATTGTATGTGTTTTTTTTTACAGGCAAAAGAGCTGAATTCTTTGGGGCATGCCCCGCAAAGGGCCCTTTTCAGGGCTGGTAAGGTAAAAGAGCTTTGAATTTTTTAAATTTAGAATAGGGTAGGGCATTTTTTTATTTTGGGGGGCTTTGTTATTTTATTAGGGGGCTTAGAGTAGGTGTAATTAGTTTAAAATTGTTGTAATATTTTTCTAATGTTTGTAAATATTTTTTTATTTTTTGTAACTTAGTTCTTTTTTATTTTTTGTACTTTAGTTAGTTTATTTCATTGCATTTATTTGTAGATATTGTATTTAATTAATTTATTGATAGTGTAGTGTTAGGTTAATTGTAGGTAATTGTAGGTATTGTATTTAATTAATTTATTGATAGTGTAGTGTTAGGTTTAATTGTAACTTAGGTTAGGATTTATTTTACAGGTAATTTTGTAATTATTTTAACTAGGTAACTATTAAATAGTTATTAACTATTTAATAGCTATTGTACCTGGTTAATATAATTACAAAGTTGCCTGTAAAATAAATATTAATCCTAAAATAGCTACAATATAATTATAATTTATATTGTAGCTATATTAGGCTTTATTTTACAGGTAAGTATTTAGCTTTAAATAGGAATAATTTATTTAATAATAGTTAATTTATTTTGTTAGATTTAAATTATATTTAACTTAGGGGGGTGTTAGGGTTAGGGTTAGACTTAGCTTTAGGGGTTAATACATTTATTATAGTAGCGGTGAGATCCGGTCGGCAGATTAGAGGTTAATAATTGTAGGTAGGTGGAGGCGACGTTAGGGGCGGCAGATTAGGGATTAATAAATATAATATAGGGGTCGGCGGTGTTAGGGGCAGCAGATTAGGGGTACATAGGGATAACGTAGCTGGCGGCGGTGTACGGAGCGGCAGATTAGGGGTTAATAATAATATGCATGTGTCAGCGATAGCGGGGGCGGCAGATTAGGGGTTAATAAATATAATATAGGGGTCGGCGATTTATTATAGTGTTTGCAAGGCGGGAGTGCGGCGGTTTAGGGGTTAATACATTTATTATAGTGGCGGCGAGGTCCGGTCGGCAGATTAGGGGTTAATAAGTGTAGGTAAGGTAGCGGCGACATTGGGGGGGCAGATTAGGGGGTAATAAATATAATATAGGTGGCGGCGATGTTAGGGGCAGCAGATTAGGGGTACATAGGGATAACGTAGCTGGCGGCGGTGTACAGAGCGGCAGATTAGGGGTTAAAAAAATTTAATAGAGTGGCGGCAATGTGGGGGGACCTCGGTTTAGGGGTGTATAGGTAGTTTATGGGTGTTAGTGTACTTTAGAGCACAGTAGTTAAGAGCTTTATAAACCGGCGTTAGCCCAGAAAGCTCTTAACTACTGACTTTTTTCTGCGGCTGGAGTTTTGTCGTTAGATTTCTAACGCTCACTTCAGCCACGACTCTAAATACCGGCGTTAGAAAGATCCCATTGAAAAGATAGGATACGCAAATGGCGTAGGGGGATCTGCGGTATGGAAAAGTCGTAGCTGCAAAGTGAGCATTAGACCCTTTCCTGACTGACTCCAAATACCAGCGGGCGGTAAAAACCAGCGTTAGGAGCCTCTAACGCTGGTTTTGACGGCTACCGCCCAACTCTAAATCTAGGCCTAATATAGCTACAATATAAATAATATTTATATTGTAGCTATCTTAGGATTTATTTTTATTTTACAGGCAAATTTCAATTTATTTTAACTAGGTACAATAGCTATTAAATAGTTATTAACTATTTAATAGCTACCTAGTTAAAATAAAGAGAAATTTACCTGTAAAATAAAAACTAACCTAAGTTACAATTACACCTAACACTACACTATCATTAACTAAATTATTCCTATTTAAAACTAAATACTTACCTGTAAAATAAACCCTAAGATAGCTACAATGTAATTAATAATTACATTGTAGCTATTTTAGGATTTATATTTATTTTACAGGTAACTTTGTATTTATTTTAGCTAGTTAGAATAGTTATTAAATAGTTATTAACTATTTAATAACTACCTAGCTAAAAGAAATACAAAATTACCTGTAAAATAAATCCTAACCTAAGTTACAATTAAACCTAACACTACACTATCATTAAATTAATTAAATAAATTAGCTACAAATAACTATAATTAAATAAAATTAAATAAACTAACTAAAGTACAAAAAATAAAAAAACTAAGTTACAAAAAATAAAAAATAAAAAGTTACAAACATTTAAAAATTTTTACATTTTTAAGCTACTTACACCTAATCTAAGCCCCCTAATAAAATAACAAAGCCCCCCAAAATAAAAAATGCCCTATCCTATTCTAATTTAAGAAAGTTAACAGCTCTATTACCTTACCAGCCCTTAAAAGGGCCTTTTGTGGGGCATGCCCCAAAGTATTCAGTTCTTTTGCCTGTAAAAAAAAAATTACAACCCCCCCCCAACATTAAAACCCACCACCCACACACCCCTACTCTAACCCAAACCCCCCTTAAATAAACCTAACACTACCCCCCTGAAGATCATCCTACCTTTAGCCGTCTTCAGCCAGCTGACCACCAATGGAACAGAAGAGGACATCCGCAGTGGCCGAAGTCATTATCCAAGGGGTGCTGAAGAAGTCTTCCATCCGATTGAAGTCATCATCCAAGGGGCGCTGAAGAGGTCTTCCATCCGATTGAAGTCTTCATCCAGGCGGCGTCTTCAATCTTCATACATCCGGAGCGGAGCGGAGCCATCTTCAGACGAGCAGACGCGGAGCTATCTTCTTCCACCAACGACGGAATTAAGGTAGGAATCAGCCAATCAGATTTCTCCTACCTTAATTCCGATTGGCTGATAGAATCCTATCAGCCAATCGGAATTTGAGGGACGCCATCTTGGATGATGTCACTTAAAGGAACCGTCATTCGTCGGGAAGTCGTTGGTGGAAGAAGATGGCTCCGCTCCGCTCCGGATGGATGAAGATTGACGACGCCGCCTGGATGAAGACTTCAATCGGATGGAAGACCTCTTCAGCGCCCCTTGGATGATGACTTCAATCGGATGGAAGACTTCTTCAGCGCCCCTTGGATGATGACTACGGCCGCTGCGGATGTCCTCTTCTGTTCCATCAGTGGTCAGCTGGCTGAAGACGGCTAAAGGTAGGATGATCTTCAGGGGGGTAGTGTTAGGTTTATTTAAGGGGGGGTTGGGTTAGAGTAGGGGTGTGTGGGTGGTGGGTTTTAATGTTGGGGGGTTGTATTTATTTTTTTTACAGGCAAAAGAGCTGAATACTTTGGGGCATGCCCTGCAAAAGGCCCTTTTAAGGGCTGGTAAGGTAATAGAGCTGTTAACTTTCGTAATTTAGAATAGGTTAGGGCATTTTTTTTGGGGGGGGGCTTTGTTATTTTATTAGGGGGCTTAGATTAGGTGTAAGTAGCTTAAAATTGTTGAAATATTTTTTAAATGTTTGTAACTTTTTATTTTTTGTAACTTAGTTTTTTTTTATTTTTTGTACTTTAGTTAGTTTATGTAATTGTATTTAATTGTAGTTATTTGTAGGCAGTTTATTTAATTAATTTAATGATAGTGTAGTGTTAGGTTTAATTGTAACTTAGGTTAGGATTTATTTTACAGGTAATTTTGTATTTCTTTTAGCTAGGTAGTTATTAAATAGTTAATAACTATTTAATAACTATTCTAACTAGCTAAAATAAATACAAAGTTACCTGTAAAATAAATATAAATCCTAAAATAGCTACAATGTAATTATTAATTACATTGTAGCTATCTTAGGGTTTATTTTACAGGTAAGTATTTAGTTTTAAATAGGAATAATTTATTAAAGTATAGTGTAGTGTTAGGTGTAATTGTAACTTAGGTTAGTTTTTATTTTACAGGTTAATTTCTCTTTATTTTAGCTAGGTAGCTATTTAATAGTTAATAACTATTTAATAGCTATTGTACCTAGTTAAAATAAATTGAAATTTGCCTGTAAAATAAAAATAAATCCTAAAATAGCAACAATATAATTATTAGTTATATTGTAGCTATATTAGGGTTAATTTTATAGGTAAGTATTTCGTTTTAAATAGGATTAATTTAGTTAATAAGAATAATATTTATTTAGATGTATTTAATTAGTATTTAAGTTAGGTGGGTGTTAGGGTTAGACTTAGGTTTAGGGGTTAAAAAATGTATTATAGTTGCGGCGGGGTCCTGGAGCGACAGTTTAGTGGTTAACATATTTATTATAGTGGCGGCGGGGTCCGGGAGCGGCAGTTTAGGGGTTAATCAGTTTATTAGAGTGGAGGTGGGCTCCGGGAGCGGCGGTTTAGGGGGTAATACATTTATTTAGTTGCAACGGTGTAGGGGGGGACAGATTAGGGGTGTTTAGACTCAGGGTACATGTTAGGGTTTTTAGGTGCAGACATCTCCCATAGGAATCAATGGGATATCGGGCAGCAGCGAACATGAACTTTCGCTATGGTCAGACTCCCATTGATTCCTATGGAATCCGCCGCCTCCAGGGCGGCGGATTGAAAACCAGGTACGCTGGGACAGAAAAGTGCCAAGCGTACCTGCTAGTCATTTGATTACTAGCAAAAGTAGTCAGATTGTGCCAAACTTGCGTTCGGAACATCTGGAGTGACGTAAGAATCGATCTGTGTCGGACTGTGTCCGGTGGATTGAAGCTTACGTCACTATATTCTACTTTTGCCGGGCAGCAGGGCTTGATAATTTAGGCGAATCAGCCTCACCACAAATACGCTGCGGAATTCCAGCGTATTTGAGGTTGATGGCTTGATAACTAGGGGCCAATGTTTAGCATTTTTGCCATCACTACATTTAAACAGAAATAGAGCCTTGTTTCTTTTTTAGTAGAAAAACCAAAGTATTGATCTAGGCCCATTTTGGTATATTTCATGCCACCATTTCACCGCCAAATGCGATCAAATACAAGAAATCATTAACTTTTTCACAAACGTTTGGTTTCTCACTGAAATTATTTACAAACAGCTTGTGCAATTATGGCACAAATGTTGGTAAAAGCTTCTCTGGGATCCACTTTGTTTAGAAATAGCAGACTTATATGGCTTTGGCATTGCTTTTTGGTAATTAGAAGGCCGCTAATTGCAGCTGCGCACCACACTTTTATTATTCCCAGCCCCTGATCCCTCTCAAACAGATTCAAACACCTCTCTTCTCTCTCCAATCCGCCCCCACTGTTCACCCCCATCTTAAGTATTGGCAGACACTCTGCCAGTATGCAGTTTTAGACCGTTTTAATTTTTTTGTAATTATTTTTTTTATTAATATTATTTTGTTCTGTGTAGGATTACCGAAACACAGGGATTGGTACAGCGCCAAAAAGGCCAAGGGACAAATATACAAAACTGCCGATACGTTTAAAATGAGGATTTATTACAATCAGATAAAACAATACACGTCATAAATTGTAAAATAGGATAAAACCAAATGGTGTAAGGCAAAGATTGCCGAGCAAGTCTTTAAGAAAGGCAATAGAAAATGTTAAAACCATAGGATTGCTAGCAACATTAAAAGAATATTAAAAAACACTTGATGTTCATATAATTATAATTAGCGTAGAAATCTGAGGTGCGTAAAAAAGGGGCAATTGGCTGTCTAAGAATTGAGTCAGTTATGGATCCATATTTGCGTGTGTACTGTGGTGAATTGTGGGTGGTGCGTGCAACAATTGAAGAGTATCCCTATTCCAGAGTAGACCTGGGTGTGGATGCTTGAAAGCTCCCAGAGGACAAATACAATGTGGTTAATTACAACACAGTCAAAATGATAACAAGTGGAATGCAACACAGTGGTGAAGATGATAAAACTGGATATAAAATCAACAAAAAAGTGCACATAAAATAATGTCAAAAGGAAACTAGGACTCCGACACAAAAACAGAAGGAATCCAAGTCCAAAAGAATGGTGAGGTATCCTAAAGAAACAGATGAGGTAGCGCTTAAAGTCAAATATAAAGTCAATGAAAAATAAAATAAAAAAACCAAAAAATTGGTGTTCAACAAAGGAGGCTGGAGAACAAAGTGGGTGCAAAAATCGGTGCGAAAAGATCAGAAAAAGACAAGCATAAAAAGTTAAACCATTTGTAATCCAAATATGGCCAATAGGTGATCCAGATATATCACAGTGGTGGAAAAAATCAAAGTCTAACCACAACTAAGCAAAGTGGAAAAATTGAAAAAAAGTTGAAAAAATATATAGTGTCAAACAATAAGATGAAGGTAGAAGAAAGAAGAGCCGTTGATTGCCTAAAGTTCATTGGGATCCCTGGAATTTACCTTGTCTCACCCAATACATATATTCTTCTACCTTCATCTTATTGTTTGACACTATATATTTTTTCAACTTTTTTTCAATTTTTCCACTTTGCTTAGTTGTGGTTAGACTTTGATTTTTTCCACCACTGTGATATATCTGGATCACCTATTGGCCATATTTGGATTACAAATGGTTTAACTTTTTATGCTTGTCTTTTTCTGATCTTTTCGCACCGATTTTTGCACCCACTTTGTTCTCCAGCCTCCTTTGTTGAACACCAATTTTTTGGTTTTTTTATTTTATTTTTCATTGACTTTATATTTGACTTTAAGCGCCACCTCATCTGTTTTTTTAGGATACCTCACCATTCTTTTGGACTTGGATTCCTTCTGTTTTTGTGTCGGAGTCCTAGTTTCCTTTTGACATTATTTTATGTGCACTTTTTTGTTGATTTTATATCCAGTTTTATCATCTGCACCACTGTGTTGCATTCCACTTGTTATCATTTTGACTGTGTTGTAATTAACCACATTGTATTTGTCCTCTGGGAGCTTTCAAGCATCCACACCCAGGTCTACTCTGGAATAGGGATACTCTTCAATTGTTGCACGCACCACCCACAATTCACCACAGTACACAAGCAAATATGGATCCATAACTGACTCAATTCTTAGACAGCCAATTGCCCCTTTTTTACGCACCTCAGATTTCTACGCTAATTATAATTATATGAACATCAAGTGTTTTTTAATATTCTTTTAATGTTGCTAGCAATCCTATGGTTTTAACATTTTCTATTGCCTTTCTTAAAGACTTGCTCGGCAATCTTTGCCTTACACCATTTGGTTTTATCCTATTTTACAATTTATGACGTGTATTGTTTTATCTGATTGTAATAAATCCTCATTTTAAACGTATCGGCAGTTTTGTATATTTGTCCCTTGGCCTTTTTGGCGCTGTACCAATCCCTGTGTTTCAGTATTACTTTTTTCTGGGGGAGGTTAGACCCCATTTTTTTGGTTACAGCTTAGGGCATTCTTAGCGCTTGAATACCACTACTATTATCTGTGTAGGATTACCCCCTTACCTTCCCGCCTTCATGATCCCTCCCAAAAAGCTCTCTAATTCTCCCCCCTTTAACTAATTATTACCATCTTAGGTACTGGCAGCTGTCTGCCAGTATCCAGTTTTCCAAAATGTGTCAATTTTGTTTGATATAAAAAAAAACACACACATTTTTTCTGGTGTAGCTGCCCCCCACATAATTTAACCCCTCCCAGATTGATTTCCCACCCTCTAATCCCACCTACACTGTATCATCCCCCTCCCTCCATCCCCCTCCCTGACGCTCTGTGTTTTTTTTTCCTGTAGTATAGTGGTCCCACCTGTTCCCGCCCCTGCTGCCCACCTCCCGCCCCTCTCCAACGATACCTGCCTTCTAACCCTCCCATTGGCACCACCACTGCCGGATGCAGAGAGGAACACAGAGTCCATCTCTGCATCGTTACCTCTGCATCTCTATTTCTGCACTGCCCCACTTTTAGCGAGAATGCGACAGATAGAGGTTCAGGGTACAGCGCTGGTCATTAAGGGGTTAAAGAGACATGAAACCCTTTTTTTCTTTCAAGATTCAGGTAGAACATGGAATTTTAAATAACTTTTAAATTAATTGCTAAAATCTTTGTATCCTTTGTTGAAAAGCATACCTAGGTAGGCGCAGAAGCTGCTGATTGGTGGCTATACAAATATGTCTCTTGTCATAGGCTTTCAGCTATCTCCCAGTAGTGCATTACTGCTCCTTCAACAAAGGATACCAAGAGAATGAAGCAACTTAGACAATAGAACTAAAAATGAGGGTTTCATGCCCCTTTAAATTGTTGATTTGTTACTACAATGAAGTAATTATACATTTAAAACTATTAATTAATTGATTTTAAAGGACCATTAAATACAGAGGAATTGCATAAAGACAATGCAAAGGTACTTGGTCTGAATTGTAAATTTCCCCTGAGTCATGTGACAGCCATCAGCCAATCTCGAAAGGAATTCTTGCACATGCTCAGCAGGATCTGGTGCGTCAGGAAGTAGTAAAATCGAACTGGAAAGTTGTTGAAAATGTCATTCTATGGGGGCATATGTATCAAGCTCTGAAAGTAGCTTGAGGGTCCGTGTTTCTGGCGAGTCTTCAGGCTCGCCGGAAACAGCAGTTATGAAGCAGCGGTCACAAAGACTACGGCTCCATAACCTGTCCGCCTACTCTGAGCAGACGGACAGACATCGCTGGAAATCAACCCATTCGAGTACGATCGGGATGATTGACACCCCCTGCTGGCGGCCTATTGGCCACGATATTGCTCGCCGTATTCAGCGAGGTCTGTCGGACCTGATCCGCACTGTCGCATCAGGTCCGCCAGACCTTGATAACTAGAGGCCTCTATCTGAATCATGAAAGTTTAATTTGACTTTGGGGACCCTTTAATGGTATCAGAGAAATAAATGCATTTACATAGATTAGGCAATCGTTATCAGCAATTAATCAGCTGTTACTTTTTCACGTGCCGCATATTTCTTCTGTTTTACAAACATTAATAAAAATCTGATCCATTGCAAGGACTGAGAAAGGCCTCTTCCTCATTTTCTTGTTTTGCTGTTCATGCATTTGCTTAGCATTTCCAGTTATATTATTTTCCAATTCAAGCAAAGCAAACAGCGACTGTTGTATTGGATTCAAAAAAAGAAAAATCCCCATAGCTGCTATAAAATGAATTCTAATGGAAAAGGCTCTGTGTCTTTATTGTTTTCTTTTTAAGTCCTGTTTTTATTACCCTGGATCAGAATTTGAATTTGCAAATCTTTGAAAAGATGAGGTTATTGTGTCACCTCTATACCTGTGGGATTATTTCAACATTAAAGGGATAGTCTATTCAAAATTAAACTTTCATGATTCAGATAGGACATGCAATTTTAAACAACTTACCAATTTACTTTTATCATCAAATTTGCTTTGTTCTCTTGGTGGTATTTTTGAAAACCTAAACCTAGCTAGGCTTAAACTGATTTTTAAACCGTTGAAAACCGCCTCTTAGTACAGATAATTTTGAAAGTTTTTCACAGTTAGACAGTGTTAGTTCATGTGTGTCATATAGATACCATTGTGTTCACTCCCGTGGAGTTATTTAGGAGTCTACACTAATTGGCTAAACTGCATGTCAGTCAAAAGCACTGAGATAAGGGGGTAGTCTGCAGAGGCATAAATTCAAGGTAATCACAGAGATAAAAAGTATATTGTGTTGGTCAGGCAAAATTGGAGAATAAGCAATAAAGGGATTATCTATCTTTTTAAACAATAAAGATGCTGATGTAGACTGTCCCTTTAAGCAGTTTAACAAATTCATTATTTTAGCTTCACACGTGCCCACTCTGTTTAGTATCCTCTGCATTGAGATGATCTGCAGTATTCTGACATCATTATAAATGTTACATTGTTTTCTCACACAAAGACACCAGTTCCATCTTTAAATAACAAAGAATAAGCAATAATACATGAAATATATCAATCAGTTTGTGTGCTGGGCTCGGTGCCGGCCTCCCCTCCCTCAGGGACTGCTTGCAGAGGGAATAGCTTTCTGCTCCATTAGTTTTCCCATTGAAATATGTGAGAAGTACATCAGGACAGAAATGAAATATTAACTTCCTTCCCCAGCCTGGTAATGTCACATCTAACACGCTGCATTGCCACTGTTAGGGTGCAGACCCATATATAGACATGCTACACATTTGGCTATTACGTTTTCATAGATTTCTGCTGAAGAATAAAAAAAAATACAAAAGAAATGCTCAGACCGTGGAGATGAGCAGTTGTGAGTTACCTGCCAGGGGACGTGCAGCACATATACAATCTGCTGCTCACTGTGCAACGTGACGGCTAATTAAAGGGACAGTCTACTCCAGGTTGTTTATTGTTTTAATGATAGATAATCCCTTTATTACTCATTCCCCAGTTTTGCATAACCTACACAGTTATACTAATACACTTTTTACCTCTGTGATTACCTTTTAACTAATCCTCTGCAGACTGCTCCCCTTATTTAATTTATTTTGACAGACTTCATTTTAACCAATCAGTGCTGACTCACAAATAACCCCACAGAAGTGAGCACAATGGTATCTATATGGCACACATGAACTAGCACTGTCTAATTGTGATAACTGTCAAAATGCACTGAGATAAGTGGTCCTTCAAGGGCTTAGAAATTAGCATGTGAGCTTACCTAGGTTTAGCTTCAAAAATAAATACCAACAGAACAAAGCAAATTTGATGATAAAAGTAAATTGGAAAGTTGATTAAAATTGCATGCACTATCTGAATCGTGAAAGTTTAATTTTGACTTGACTGTTCCTTCAAGACCGGTTATTCTATAAAGATAAATTAACCCCTTAGTGACCACAGCACATTTCAGTTTTCTGACCGTTAAGGACCAGGGCTATTTTTACATTTCTGCAGTGTTTGTCTTAAGCTGTAAGTTTCCTCTCACTCATTTACTGTACCCACACATATTATATACAGTTTTTCTCGCCATTAAATAGACTTTCTAAAGATACCATTATTTTCATCATATCTTATAATTTGCTATCATTTTTTTTATAGAATATGATGAAAAAAACACACTTTTTCTAACTTTGACCCCCAAAATCTGTTACACATCTACAACCACCAAAAAATACCCATGCTAAATAGTTTCTAAATTTTGTCCTGAGTTTAGAAATACCCAATGTTTACACGTTCTTTGCTTTTTTTGCAAGTTATAGGGCCATAAATACAAGTAGCACTTTGCTATTTCCAAACCTTTTTTTTTTTTTTTTTAAATTAGCGCTAGTTACATTGTAACACTGATATCTGTCAGGAATCCCTGAATAACCCTTCACATATATATATATATATATATATATATATATATATATATATATATATATATATATATATATATATATATATTTAGTAGACACCCCAAAGTATTGATCTAGGCCCATTTTGGTATATTTCATGCCACTTTAGGTTTCTCACTGAAATTATTATATATATTATATATATAACATAATACATCAGCACACCAGTTACAGATGCCACAGATAAACAGCATCAGTGCATCAGTTTGTGCTTCATACAACATAATACATCAGCACACCAGTTACAGATGCCACAGATAAACAGCATCAGTGCATCAGTTTGTCCTTCATACAACATAATACATCAGCACACCGGTTACAGATGCCACAGATAAACAGCATCAGTGCATCAGTCTGTACTTCATACAACATAATACATCAGCACACCGGTTACAGATGCCACAGATAAACAGCATCAGTGCATCAGTCTGTACTTCATACAACATAATATATCAGCACACCGGTTACAGATGCCACAGATAAACAGCATCAGTGCATCAGTTTGTGCTTCATACAACATAATACATCAGCACACCAGTTACAGATGCCACAGATAAACAGCATCAGTGCATCAGTTTGTGCTTCATACAACATAATACATCAGCACACCGGTTACAGATGCCACAGATAAACAGCATCAGTGCATCAGTCTGTCCTTCATACAACATAATACATCAGCACACCGGTTACAGATGCCACAGATAAACAGCATCAGTGCATCAGTCTGTACTTCATACAACATAATACATCAGCACACCGGTTACAGATGCCACAGATAAACAGCATCAGTGCATCAGTCTGTACTTCATACAACATAATATATCAGCACACCGGTTACAGATGCCACAGATAAAAAGCATCAGTCTGTCCTTCATACAACATAATACATCAGCACACCGGTTACAGATGCCACAGATAAACAGCATCAGTGCATCAGTTTGTGCTTCATACAACATAATACATCAGCACACCGGTTACAAATGCCAAAGATAAACAGCATCAGTGCATCAGTTTGTGCTTCATACAACATAATACATCAGCACACCGGTTACAGATGCCACAGATAAACAGCATCAGTGCATCAGTTTGTGCTTTATACAACATAATACATCAGCACACCCGTTACAGATGCCACAGATAAACAGCATCAGTGCATCAGTTTGTTCTTCATACAACATAATACATCAGCACACCGGTTACAGATGCCACAGATAAACAGCATCAGTGCATCAGTTTGTGCTTCATACAACATAATACATCAGCACACCAGTTACAGATGCCACAGATAAACAGCATCAGTGCATCAGTTTGTGCTTCATACAACATAATACATCAGCACACCGGTTACAGATACCACAGATAAACAGCATCAGTGCATCAGTTTGTGCTTCATACAAAATAATACATCAGCACAACGGTTACAGATGCCACAGATAAACAGCATCAGTGCATCAGTTTGTGCTTTATACAACATAATACATCAGCACACCGGTTACATATGCCACAGATAAACAGCATCAGTACATCAGTTTGTGCTTCATACAACATAATACATCAGCACTCCCGTTACAGATGCCACAGATAAACAGCATCAGTGCATCAGTTTGTGCTTCATACAACATAATACATCAGCACACCGGTTACAGATGCCACAGATAAACAGCATCAG
This sequence comes from Bombina bombina, assembly GCF_027579735.1. NCBI lineage: Eukaryota > Metazoa > Chordata > Amphibia > Anura > Bombinatoridae > Bombina > Bombina bombina. Next base: position 352,366,899 of record NC_069506.1, on the reverse strand, counting down.
TGCATCAGTCTGTGCTTTATACAACATAATACATCAGCACACCGGCTACAGATGCCACAGATAAACTACATCAGTGCATCAGTTTGTGCTTTATACAACATAATACATCAGCACACCAGTTACAGATGCCACAGATAAACAGCATCAGTGCATCAGTTTGTGCTTCATACAACATAATACATCAGCACACCGGTTACAGATGCCACAGATAAACAGCATCAGTGCATCAGTTTGTGCTTCATACAACATAATACATCAGCACACCGGTTACAGATGCCAAAGATAAATAGCATCAGTGCATCAGTTTGTGCTTCATACAACATAATACATCAGCACACTGGTTACAGATGCCACAGATAAACAGCATCAGTGCATCATTTTGTGCTTCATACAACATAATACATCAGCACACCGGTTACAGATGCCAAAGATAAACAGCATCAGTGCATCAGTTTGTGTGCTTCATACAACATAATACATCAGCACACCGGTTACTGCACTATACCACAGATAAACAGCATCAGTGCATCAGTTTGTGCTTCATACAACATAATACATCAGCACACCGGTTACTGCACTATACCACAGATAAACAGCATCAGTGCATCAATTTGTGCTTCATACAATATAATGCATCAGCACACTGGTTACAGATGCCACAGATAAACAGCATCAGTACATCAGTTTGTGCTTTATACAACATAATACATCAGCACACCGGTTACTGCACTATACCACAGATAAACAGCATCAGTGCATCAGTTTGTGCTTCATACAACATAATACATCAGCACACCGGTTACAGATGCCACAGATAAACAGCATCAGTACATCAGTTTGTGCTTTATACAACATAATGCATCAGCACACTGGTTACAGATGCCACAGATAAACAGCATCAGTGCATCAGTTTGTGCTTCATACAACATAATACATCAGCACACCGGTTACAGATGCCACAGATAAACAGCATCAGTGCATCAGTTTGTGCTTTATACAACATAATACATCAGCACACCGGCTACAGATGCCACAGATAAACAGCATCAGTGCATCAGTTTGTGCTTCATACAACATAATATATCAGCACACCAGTTACAGATGCCACAGATAAACAGCATCAGTGCATCAGTTTGTGCTTTATACAACATAATACATCAGTAAAACCGGTTACTGCACTATACCACAGATAAACAGCATCAGTGCATCAGTTTGTGCTTCATACAACATAATACATCAGCACTCCGGTTACAGATGCCACAGATAAACAGCATCAGTGCATCAGTCTGTCCTTCATACAACATAATACATCAGCACACCGGTTACAGATGCCACAGATAAACGGCATCAGTACATCAGTTTGTGCTTCATACAACATAATACATCAGCACTCCGGTTACAGATGCCACAGATAAACAGCATCAGTGCATCAGTCTGTCCTTCATACAACATAATACATCAGCACACCGGTTACAGATGCCACAGATAAACGGCATCAGTACATCAGTTTGTGCTTCATACAACATAATACATCAGCACTCCGGTTACAGATGCCACAGATAAACAGCATCAGTTTGTGCTTCATACAACATAATACATCAGCACACCGGTTACAGATGCCACAGATAAACAGCATCAGTACATCAGTTTGTGCTTCATACAACATAATACATCAGCACACCGGTTACAGATGCCACAGATAAACAGCATCAGTGCATCAGTTTGTGCTTCATACAACATAATACATCAGCACTCCGGTTACAGATGCCACAGATAAACAGCATCAGTTTGTGCTTCATACAACATAATACATCAGCACACCGGTTACAGATGCCACAGATAAACAGCATCAGTGCATCAGTTTGTGCTTCATACAACATAATACATCAGCACACCGGTTACAGATGCAAATATAAACTACATCAGTGCATCAGTTTGTGCTTTATACAACATAATATATCAGCACACCAGTTACAGATGCCACAGATAAACAGCATCAGTGCATCAGTCTGTGCTTTATACAACATAATATATCAGCACACCAGTTACAGATGCCACAGATAAACAGCATCAGTGCATCAGTTTGTGCTTTATACAACATAATACATCAGCACACCGGTTACAGATGCCACAGATAAACAGCATCAGTGCATCAGTTTGTGCTTCATACAACATAATACATCAGCACACCGGTTACAGATGCCACAGATAAACAGCATCAGTGCATCAGTTTGTGCTTCATACAACATAATACATCAGCACACCGGTTACAGATGCCACAGATAAACAGCATCAGTGCATCAGTTTGTCCTTCATACAACATAATACATCAGCACACCGGTTACAGATGCCACAGATAAACAGCATCAGTGCATCAGTCTGTACTTCATACAACATAATACATCAGCACACCGGTTACAGATGCCACAGATAAACAGCATCAGTGCATCAGTCTGTACTTCATACAACATAATATATCAGCACACCGGTTACAGATGCCACAGATAAACAGCATCAGTGCATCAGTTTGTGCTTCATACAACATAATACATCAGCACACCAGTTACAGATGCCACAGATAAACAGCATCAGTGCATCAGTTTGTGCTTCATACAACATAATACATCAGCACACCGGTTACAGATGCCACAGATAAACAGCATCAGTGCATCAGTCTGTCCTTCATACAACATAATACATCAGCACACCGGTTACAGATGCCACAGATAAACAGCATCAGTGCATCAGTCTGTACTTCATACAACATAATACATCAGCACACCGGTTACAGATGCCACAGATAAACAGCATCAGTGCATCAGTCTGTACTTCATACAACATAATATATCAGCACACCGGTTACAGATGCCACAGATAAAAAGCATCAGTCTGTCCTTCATACAACATAATACATCAGCACACCGGTTACAGATGCCACAGATAAACAGCATCAGTGCATCAGTTTGTGCTTCATACAACATAATACATCAGCACACCGGTTACAAATGCCAAAGATAAACAGCATCAGTGCATCAGTTTGTGCTTCATACAACATAATACATCAGCACACCGGTTACAGATGCCACAGATAAACAGCATCAGTGCATCAGTTTGTGCTTTATACAACATAATACATCAGCACACCCGTTACAGATGCCACAGATAAACAGCATCAGTGCATCAGTTTGTTCTTCATACAACATAATACATCAGCACACCGGTTACAGATGCCACAGATAAACAGCATCAGTGCATCAGTTTGTGCTTCATACAACATAATACATCAGCACACCAGTTACAGATGCCACAGATAAACAGCATCAGTGCATCAGTTTGTGCTTCATACAACATAATACATCAGCACACCGGTTACAGATACCACAGATAAACAGCATCAGTGCATCAGTTTGTGCTTCATACAAAATAATACATCAGCACAACGGTTACAGATGCCACAGATAAACAGCATCAGTGCATCAGTTTGTGCTTTATACAACATAATACATCAGCACACCGGTTACATATGCCACAGATAAACAGCATCAGTACATCAGTTTGTGCTTCATACAACATAATACATCAGCACTCCCGTTACAGATGCCACAGATAAACAGCATCAGTGCATCAGTTTGTGCTTCATACAACATAATACATCAGCACACCGGTTACAGATGCCACAGATAAACAGCATCAGTGCATCAGTCTGTGCTTTATACAACATAATACATCAGCACACCGGCTACAGATGCCACAGATAAACTACATCAGTGCATCAGTTTGTGCTTTATACAACATAATACATCAGCACACCGGTTACAGATGCCACAGATAAACAGCATCAGTGCATCAGTTTGTGCTTCATACAACATAATACATCAGCACACCGGTTACAGATGCCAAAGATAAATAGCATCAGTGCATCAGTTTGTGCTTCATACAACATAATACATCAGCACACTGGTTACAGATGCCACAGATAAACAGCATCAGTGCATCATTTTGTGCTTCATACAACATAATACATCAGCACACCGGTTACAGATGCCAAAGATAAACAGCATCAGTGCATCAGTTTGTGTGCTTCATACAACATAATACATCAGCACACCGGTTACTGCACTATACCACAGATAAACAGCATCAGTGCATCAGTTTGTGCTTCATACAACATAATACATCAGCACACCGGTTACTGCACTATACCACAGATAAACAGCATCAGTGCATCAATTTGTGCTTCATACAATATAATGCATCAGCACACTGGTTACAGATGCCACAGATAAACAGCATCAGTACATCAGTTTGTGCTTTATACAACATAATACATCAGCACACCGGTTACTGCACTATACCACAGATAAACAGCATCAGTGCATCAGTTTGTGCTTCATACAACATAATACATCAGCACACCGGTTACAGATGCCACAGATAAACAGCATCAGTACATCAGTTTGTGCTTTATACAACATAATGCATCAGCACACTGGTTACAGATGCCACAGATAAACAGCATCAGTGCATCAGTTTGTGCTTCATACAACATAATACATCAGCACACCGGTTACAGATGCCACAGATAAACAGCATCAGTGCATCAGTTTGTGCTTTATACAACATAATACATCAGCACACCGGCTACAGATGCCACAGATAAACAGCATCAGTGCATCAGTTTGTGCTTCATACAACATAATATATCAGCACACCAGTTACAGATGCCACAGATAAACAGCATCAGTGCATCAGTTTGTGCTTTATACAACATAATACATCAGTAAAACCGGTTACTGCACTATACCACAGATAAACAGCATCAGTGCATCAGTTTGTGCTTCATACAACATAATACATCAGCACTCCGGTTACAGATGCCACAGATAAACAGCATCAGTGCATCAGTCTGTCCTTCATACAACATAATACATCAGCACACCGGTTACAGATGCCACAGATAAACGGCATCAGTACATCAGTTTGTGCTTCATACAACATAATACATCAGCACTCCGGTTACAGATGCCACAGATAAACAGCATCAGTGCATCAGTCTGTCCTTCATACAACATAATACATCAGCACACCGGTTACAGATGCCACAGATAAACGGCATCAGTACATCAGTTTGTGCTTCATACAACATAATACATCAGCACTCCGGTTACAGATGCCACAGATAAACAGCATCAGTTTGTGCTTCATACAACATAATACATCAGCACACCGGTTACAGATGCCACAGATAAACAGCATCAGTACATCAGTTTGTGCTTCATACAACATAATACATCAGCACACCGGTTACAGATGCCACAGATAAACAGCATCAGTGCATCAGTTTGTGCTTCATACAACATAATACATCAGCACTCCGGTTACAGATGCCACAGATAAACAGCATCAGTTTGTGCTTCATACAACATAATACATCAGCACACCGGTTACAGATGCCACAGATAAACAGCATCAGTGCATCAGTTTGTGCTTCATACAACATAATACATCAGCACACCGGTTACAGATGCAAATATAAACTACATCAGTGCATCAGTTTGTGCTTTATACAACATAATATATCAGCACACCAGTTACAGATGCCACAGATAAACAGCATCAGTGCATCAGTCTGTGCTTTATACAACATAATATATCAGCACACCAGTTACAGATGCCACAGATAAACAGCATCAGTGCATCAGTTTGTGCTTTATACAACATAATACATCAGCACACCGGTTACAGATGCCACAGATAAACAGCATCAGTGCATCAGTTTGTGCTTCATACAACATAATACATCAGCACACCGGTTACAGATGCCACAGATAAACAGCATCAGTGCATCAGTTTGTGCTTCATACAACATAATACATCAGCACACCGGTTACAGATGCCACAGATAAACAGCATCAGTGCATCAGTTTGTGCTTCATACAACATAATACATCAGCACACCGGTTACAGATGCCACAGATAAACAGCATCAGTGCATCAGTTTGTGCTTCATACAACATAATACATCAGCACACCGGTTACAGATGCAAATATAAACTACATCAGTGCATCAGTTTGTGCTTTATACAACATAATACATCAGCACACCGGTTACAGATGCCACAGATAAACAGCATCAGTGCATCAGTTTGTGCTTCATACAACATAATACATCAGCACTCCGGTTACAGATGCCACAGATAAACAGCTTCAGTGCATCAGTTTGTGCTTCATACAACATAATACATCAGCACACCGGTTACAGATGCCACAGATAAACAGCATCAGTTTGTGCTTCATACAACATAATACATCAGCACACCGGTTACAGATGCCACAGATAAACAGCATCAGTGCATCAGTTTGTGCTTCATACAACATAATACATCAGCACTCCGGTTACAGATGCCACAGATAAACAGCTTCAGTGCATCAGTTTGTGCTTCATACAATATAATACATCAGCACACCGGTTACAGATGCAAATATAAACTACATCAGTGCATCAGTTTGTGCTTTATACAACATAATACATCAGCACACCGGTTACAGATGCCACAGATAAACAGCATCAGTGCATCAGTTTGTGCTTCATACAACATAATACATCAGCACTCCGGTTACAGATGCCACAGATAAACAGCTTCAGTGCATCAGTTTGTGCTTCATACAACATAATACATCAGCACACCGGTTACAGATGCCACAGATAAACAGCATCAGTTTGTGCTTCATACAACATAATACATCAGCACACCGGTTACAGATGCCACAGATAAACAGCATCAGTGCATCAGTTTGTGCTTTATACAACATAATACATCAGCACACCAGTTACAGATGCCACAGATAAACAGCTTCAGTGCATCAGTTTGTGCTTTATACAACATAATACATCAGCACTCCGGTTACAGATGCCACAGATAAACAGCTTCAGTGCATCAGTTTGTGCTTTATACAACATAATACATCAGCACACCAGTTACAGATGCCACAGATAAACAGCTTCAGTGCATCAGTTTGTGCTTCATACAACATAATATATCAGCACGAGAAAGGGTAGGGAAAGGGAGGCTAGTAGAGCCAAATTAATAATTCTTTACCTAGGACTGTGTGGCAACGCCCAGGTGTAAATAAAACCTTATATGAAGGAAAAAATAGCCAATGTGCAGACCCTTTAAATATTTAGATAATCATTTTGAAAAAGGGAGATACTACAACAACCGCAATTAGATTGCTATAATGTATAGACAGGGATTGCAGCACATATTTTTTATTTTTAATTTAAATTTGCTTTTTAAATTCTAAAGCTCCGCTAAAATAGCGGTGTGTGTAGATATATACCCACTCTCCACATTCACCAGTGCCACCCAGTGCCGAAGTTGAATAAAAGGTTACCACTAAATTAAGAAACACATGAATCGATGAGTCAAGAAGCGTAATTGGATCAATGCACACGCACAGATTTGGCTGTGCAGTTTTATTATGGTACACACAGATTAAACCAGAAAAGCAAGCGAGATTTAACTAATTTAGATTGACAACACCTCCACTAGAGGGTGGTTACGATTAAACGTAAAATCCGCCACCATAGTGATCATTGAGGATCTATGTCAAAACAACACATGTATACAGATAAACAGAAAAGAATTCTCGCAAACAATATTGTAAGATGAAACATGTAATGCTTAAGTCATGTGCACTATACCTGAATTTGGCCAAATTGTGCAAAGAAACATCCTCAAAATAATTTCTAGTAGATGACAGTATAGTCTGTAGGGGGCTAGAAGAAACAACACCTGTAACAGCGGGCACCACCAACTATATGAGAGGTATCAGGTGTCATGTTATCACATTCCAGGATCTATGTTTCTTAACCCCAGTTTATACAGACTAACCGTTTGAAACTTGATAGCATTAAGCAATATACAATATACATGTATTAGTTGAACAGTGTTTATTCAGACCAGTGGAAGTTATGGGGATAGTGTATAGCAACTCCAGTATTCAGCGGGCACCACCTAAAGTAAAGGTATCCGGTGTCATGAATAATATCAATTCTGGATCTATGTTAAAACTACCCCAGAATAACTTTTTTCCGTCTGTTACAGTTGTATAGAAAATGGAAAAGACTTACAGAGCATTACAACTCATTATACCTGATATACAACAGTATCTGAATATCAAGAGCAAACATGTACACAGATTGTGATGAGAATAATGTAAATGAATCACCCTTTTCAGGGCTTAGGCATGTCCCATAAATAGGAACTGTGTATACAAATGGTACATTGTTACACCTTCAGATATCCAGGTGATTGAGCTGTACGTCGGCAGTGACGTAAGGAGTGGAGACGGACATGCACGAAGGACAGATCGCTGTGGCGTCCACGCTGTGCTAGAATGTAGCACGTTTGTTTTGATTTGAAATCTATCTACACACGGAAACTTTTTGAAATTCTCTTTCAGAAAGCAAAGATACGGTTGTATAACTAACTGAGCATTTACCATCTGACTTTTCAGCTCAATCACCTGGATATCTGAAGGTGTAACAATGTACCATTTGTATACACAGTTCCTATTTATGGGACATGCCTAAGCCCTGAAAAGGGTGATCCACTTACATTATTCTCATCACATTCTGTGTACATGTTTGCTCTTGATATTCAGATACTGTTGTATATCAGGTATAATGAGTTGTAATGCTCTGTAAGTCTTTTCCATTTTCTATACAACTGTAACAGACGGAAAAAAGTTATTCTGGGGTAGTTTTAACATAGACCCAGAATTGATATTATTCATGACACCGGATACCTTTACTTTAGGTGGTGCCCGCTGAATACTGGAGTTGCTATACACTATCCCCATAACTTCCACTGGTCTGAATAAACACTGTTCAACTAATACATGTATATTGTATATTGCTTAATGCTATCAAGTTTCAAACGGTTAGTCTGTATAAACTGGGGTTAAGAAACATAGATCCTGGAATGTGATAACATGACACCTGATACCTCTCATATAGTTGGTGGTGCCCGCTGTTACAGGTGTTGTTTCTTCTAGCCCCCTACAGACTATACTGTCATCTACTAGAAATTATTTTGAGGATGTTTCTTTGCACAATTTGGCCAAATTCAGGTATAGTGCACATGACTTAAGCATTACATGTTTCATCTTACAATATTGTTTGCGAGAATTCTTTTCTGTTTATCTGTATACATGTGTTGTTTTGACATAGATCCTCAATGATCACTATGGTGGCGGATTTTACGTTTAATCGTAACCACCCTCTAGTGGAGGTGTTGTCAATCTAAATTAGTTAAATCTCGCTTGCTTTTCTGGTTTAATCTGTGTGTACCATAATAAAACTGCACAGCCAAATCTGTGCGTGTGCATTTATCCAATTACGCTTCTTGACTCATCGATTCATGTGTTTCTTAATTTAGTGGTAACCTTTTATTCAACTTCGGCGCTGGGTGGCACTGGTGAATGTGGAGAGTGGGTATATATCGACACACACCGCTATTTTAGCGAAGCTTTAGAATTTAAAAAGCAAATTTAAATTAAAAATAAAAAATATGTGCTGCAATCCCTGTCTATACATTATAGCAATCTAATTGCGGTTGTTGTAGTATCTCCCTTTTTCAAAATGATTATCTAATATATCAGCACACCGGTTACAGATGCTACAGATAAACAGCATCAGTGCATCAGTTTGTGCTTTATACAACATAATACATCAGCACACCGGTTACAGATGCCACAGATAAACAGCATCAGTGCATCAGTTTGTGCTTCATACAACATAATACATCAGCACACCGGTTACAGATGCCACAGATAAACAGCATCAGTGCATCAGTTTGTGCTTCATACAGCTTAATACATCAGCACACCGGTTACAGATGCCACAGATAAACAGCATCAGTGCATCAGTTTGTGCTTCATACAACATAATACATCAGCACACCGGTTACAGATGCCACAGATAAACAGCATCAGTGCATCAGTTTGTGCTTCATACAACATAATACATCAGCACACCGGTTACAGATGCCACAGATAAACAGCATCAGTGCATCAGTTTGTGCTTCATACAACATAATACATCAGCACACCGGTTACAAATGCCACAGATAAACTACATCAGTGCATCTGTCTGTGCTTCATACAACATAATACATCAGCACACCGGTTACAGATGCCACAGATAAACAGCATCAGTGCATCAGTCTGTGCTTTATACAACATAATATATCAGCACACCAGTTACAGATGCCACTGATAAACAGCATCAGTGCATCAGTTTGTGCTTTATACAACATAATACATCAGCACACCGGTTACAGATGCCACAGATAAACAGCATCAGTGCATCAGTCTGTGCTTCATACAACATAATACATCAGCACACCGGTTACAGATACCACAGATAAACAGCATCAGTGCATCAGTTTGTGCTTCATACAACATAATACATCAGCACACCAGTTACAGATGCCACAGATAAACAGCATCAGTGCATCAGTTTGTGCTTCATACAACATAATACATCAGCACACCAGTTACAGATGCCACAGATAAACAGCATCAGTGCATCAGTTTGTGCTTCATACAACATAATACATCAGCACACCGGTTACAGATGCCACAGATAAACAGCATCAGTGCATCAGTTTGTGCTTCATACAACATAATACATCAGCACACTCGTTACAAATGCCACAGATAAACAGCATCAGTGCATCAGTTTGTGCTTCATACAACATAATACATCAGCACACCAGTTACAGATGCCACAGATAAACAGCATCAGTGCATCAGTTTGTGCTTCATACAACATAATACATCAGCACACCGGTTACAAATGCCACAGATAAACTACATCAGTGCATCTGTCTGTGCTTCATACAACATAATACATCAGCACACCGGTTACAGATGCCACAGATAAACAGCATCAGTGCATCAGTCTGTGCTTTATACAACATAATATATCAGCACACCAGTTACAGATGCCACAGATAAACAGCATCAGTGCATCAGTTTGTGCTTTATACAACATAATACATCAGCACACCGGTTACAGATGCCACAGATAAACAGCATCAGTGCATCAGTCTGTGCTTCATACAACATAATACATCAGCACACCGGTTACAGATACCACAGATAAACAGCATCAGTGCATCAGTTTGTGCTTCATACAACATAATACATCAGCACACCAGTTACAGATGCCACAGATAAACAGCATCAGTGCATCAGTTTGTGCTTCATACAACATAATACATCAGCACACCAGTTACAGATGCCACAGATAAACAGCATCAGTGCATCAGTTTGTGCTTCATACAACATAATACATCAGCACACCAGTTACAGATGCCACAGATAAACAGCATCAGTGCATCAGTTTGTGCTTCATACAACATAATACATCAGCACACCGGTTACATATACCACAGATAAACAGCATCAGTGCATCAGTTTGTGCTTTATACAACATAAAACATCAGCACACCAGTTACAGATACCACAGATAAACAGCATCAGTGCATCAGTTTGTGCTTCATACAACATAATACATCAGCACTCCGGTTACAGATGCCACAGATAAACAGCTTCAGTGCATCAGTTTGTGCTTCATACAACATAATACATCAGCACACCGGTTACAGATGCCACAGATAAACAGCATCAGTCTGTGCTTCATACAACATAATACATCAGCACACCGGTTACAGATGCCAAAGATAGACAGCATCAGTGCATCAGTCTGTGCTTCATACAACATAATACATCAGCACACCGGTTACAGATGCTACAGATAAACAGCATCAGTGCATCAGTTTGTGCTTCATACAACATAATACATCAGCACACCGGTTACAGATGCTACAGATAAACAGCATCAGTGCATCAGTTTGTGCTTCATACAACATAATACATCAGCACACCGGTTACAAATGCCACAGATAAACAGCATCAGTTTGTGCTTCATACAACATAATACATCAGCACACCGGTTACATATACCACAGATAAACAGCATCAGTGCATCAGTTTGTGCTTCATACAACATAATACATCAGCACACCGGTTACATATACCACAGATAAACAGCATCAGTACATCAGTCTGTGCTTTCTACAACATAATACATCAGCACACTCGTTACAAATGCCACAGATAAACAGCATCAGTGCATCAGTTTGTGCTTCATACAACATAATACATCAGCACACCGGTTACAGATGCCACAGATAAACAGCATCAGTGCATCAGTCTGTGCTTTATACAACATAATACATCAGCACACCGGTTACAGATGCCACAGATAAACAGCATCAGTTTGTGCTTCATACAACATAATACATCAGCACACCGGTTACAGATGCCACAGATAAACAGCATCAGTTTGTGCTTCATACAACATAATACATCAGCACACCAGTTACAGATGCCACAGATAAACAGCATCAGTGCATCAGTATGTGCTTCATACAACATAATACATCAGCACACCGGTTACAGATGCCACAGATAAACAGCATCAGTGCATCAGTCTGTGCTTCATACAACATAATACATCAGCACACCAGTTACAGATGCCACAGATAAACAGCATCAGTGCATCAGTTTGTGCTTCATACAACATAATACATCAGCACACCAGTTACAGATGCCACAGATAAATAGCATCAGTGCATCAGTCTGTGCTTCATACAACATAATACATCAGCACACCAGTTACAGATGCCACAGATAAACAGCATCAGTGCATCAGTTTGTGCTTTATACAACATAATACATCAGCACACCAGTTACAGATGCCACAGATAAACAGCATCAGTACATCAGTTTGTGCTTTATACAACATAATACATCAGCACACCGGTTACAGATGCCACAGATAAACAGCATCAGTGCATCAGTTTGTGCTTCATACAACATAATACATCAGCACACCGGTTACAGATGCCACAGATAAACAGCATCAGTGCATCAGTCTGTGCTTCATACAACATAATACATCAGCACACCAGTTACAGATGCCACAGATAAACAGCATCAGTGCATCAGTTTGTGCTTTATACAACATAATACATCAGCACACCAGTTACAGATGCCACAGATAAACAGCATCAGTACATCAGTTTGTGCTTTATACAACATAATACATCAGCACACCGGTTACAGATGCCACAGATAAACAGTATCAGTGCATCAGTCTGTGCTTCATACAACATAATACATCAGCACACCGGTTACAGATGCTACAGATAAACAGCATCAGTGCATCAGTTTGTGCTTCATACAACATAATACATCAGCACACCGGTTACAGATGCCACAGATAAACAGCATCAGTTTGTGCTTCATACAACATAATACATCAGCACACCGGTTACAGATGCCACAGATAAACAGCATCAGTGCATCAGTATGTGCTTTATACAACATAATACATCAGCACACCGGTTACAGATGCCACAGATAAACAGCATCAGTGCATCAGTTTGTGCTTCATACAACATAATACATCAGCACACCGGTTACAGATGCCACAGATAAACAGCATCAGTGCATCAGTTTGTGCTTCATACAACATAATACATCAGCACACCGGTTACAGATGCCACAGATAAACAGCATCAGTGCATCAGTCTGTCCTTCATACAACATAATACATCAGCACACCAGTTACAGATGCCACAGATAAACAGCATCAGTGCATCAGTATGTGCTTCATACAACATAATACATCAGCACACCGGTTACAGATGCCACAGATAAACAGTACACCTGTTAGCAAATTGTGACACAAATTAGCACCTGATACAAATGAGCATAATTCACATGCAAAGGAAAGGTTCTCAATTGGGAATTCTTAGTTCTATAGTATATTTTCCTAAAGGTTATCCAGTGGCAGCCTCCTATTTTACTTTTGTCTTCCAGTCTGGTACCAACATAAAAGAAGTCACTAAAATTCCAGAAAAGTATTCTCTGGATTAACAATTTATATAGCTAACAGCAGACATAGGTATTAGTCAATACCTCACTAGACACAATGGGCTAGTAGTTAGTCGTATAGAATAGTATCCAACAAGGATGTAGCGTCTTTTAGTCCTAACTATTCAAATAGTAATACAACAAATAATAATCATACTCTATTTCAATTATTCATAATTCTTTTATGCAGGACGTTGCATGGGTTCACTTTTCATAGGATTTTCTAATTCAAAATGCTTACAAAACCCCAGAATAAACCATTTATCTCATGCTTTTCCAATATATTTGTGCTACAAGAATACCCCTATACCTTTTATCGGAATAATTTAACCTCAGTATTTCAATCAAAAAGAAAATATTTATCTGGCAGGTTTTTTTTTAATAATTTCTGTAATTTTTCATTCTTCTTATTGAACCTGCTGAAAACAAATTTCTTCCAGTTTTAATTAGAAATTGTGATTATTTTTTTAATATAGGGTCAGATTAAAAGTAGAGTGTGATCTTAACGTGTGCCCATTAAGGTTTCACTTTCCACCAAGCGCAATTAACCAGAGATCAGACCTCTGGTTAAATATAAAAAGTTGTTCCAATTGCCCCAAAAATAAACAGAACATTTCTTTAAAATAAAAAAAAATATGAGTTTAAAAAAAAAAAATTAAAAAATGCACAAATCAGTTATAAGGGATTAAAGAGAGGGGGTGTGGGGTGCTTGAGAAAACAACACATACATTGCCTTTACATGGAGGTCAATGGGGGACTGTGTTTTTACTATAGATATACGCATATACTTTTATATTTATTTATTGCTGCGCTATTTCCCCCCTGCGCTGTGTTATGTGGTTTGCTGTGGCTGCAGGTATAAAAACAAAGCTACCATTGGAGCCTATGGAATGCTATGTCGTGAGAGCTTGGCTTCTGTGAAATGTGTACGGAAAGGTCACATCCGCATTGCGCTGCACCTGTAATGTGCGCTGGTATTACTGAGTGTAGTGCAAATATCGCGATCGCGTAAACTCGATTTTGCATTACACATATGTTTAGATTTTACAATCTGCACACTTATTAAAGGGATTGAAAGGTCAAAAATGAAATGTACATTTATGCAATGAACTTCCATTAGCAAAAATGTTTGTAGTAAAAGTTATTACTGTATTTCTGCGGCATACACGCATATCCTGTGAGGTTCCCATGCAATATTCAAACACCACGGTCTCGATTTACTAAGCAATGGATGCTGCTTATTCCGCGCAAGCCTTTCGGCTCACCGGAAACAGGAAGTAAGAAGCAGCGGTCTTAAGATACGATGAGGATGATTGACACCCCCTGCTAGCACCCTGCTAGCTTGTGTAATGATAAATGCCGACGGCGTATTTTGTCAACATTTAGCGATATGGGGCAGACATGATTTTCTTCAGCAAACCATGTCCACCCGACATTTGATAAATCTGCCCGAAAATCTTCTCAGAGAGTCAGCAGTAACTTGTATGACACAAGTTATGTCTTCAAAATAAGCACACACCACTGTCACCTCTCTGAGCATGCATGGTGTGTGAATACTGCCACATGGGCCTTTACAGGATATGTGCATATGCCGCTGAAAAACAGTCATTACTTGTACTAGAAGTATGTTATACTGCAAATATGTTTAGATTTCAAATTTAAATGCACCCATGAATATTTCATTTTTGACCTTTTTATCCCTTTAAATATGATCACTTATGATTGCAATAATGTGTTTGGAGGTTTTTAAAGTTAACTAAAAAATAAATCAGAAGGATATAAAATGATTAATTGCACTTGTGTTCTTGATGTTATTGGTTAAGTAAAACAGGATTCAGACATATTAGTTGCTTTATATCAATACATCATTAAAGTATGAATTACCTGTCAGGTTTTGGCTTTTATGGAAAATCCCATGATACTCCTGATTCTTAAAGATTTTATTTTAGTTGTTTTAATGCATTTAACTAGATTTTGCTCTTTTAGCATTTTCTTATCCAATTTGTTTTTCAATTTTATTTGCAGTTTTTCCTTTTGATTAGAATAGGTTTGAAATCTATAAAAAATAAACATTTGAGCTGTTACATTTTCATATACACATTTATACTGATTGGAGTGGAGTCCCAACCTACAGTAGTTTGTCCTATGCTGACTCAGGGTCCTGCATTGTTAGGGCATCAGCACATGAATTAGCTTGCTGCGCCAGATACCGATAGAAACTGACACAGCTGTGCAGAGCAAGGTGCTAAAGGAAGTTACCGCTTGATTTGGCCCAACTCATACAATGGCCTCTATGTATCAAGCTGTCTACTTACCTGCATTCGCCGGCCCAATACGCTCGCCTAAGCTCGCCTACCATTGCCGCCGCGGACCTGAATACGTTCGCCAAGGTTATCAAGAAAGCTGTCAAGAAGCCACGCACCAAGTACGGTGCGATGAGCAGTGGACTGTTGTTAACTAACAGTCATTGATCTCGCTGCTCATCGACTTCTTCACAGCTTTCTTGCTAGCCTGTCACTAAGCACTCACACTATACTATACTGTTTTACCCCCTAAACCGCAGCCAATCGGAATTAAGGTAGGAAAAATCTGATTGGCTGATTCAATCAGCCAATCAGATTGAAGTTCAATCCGATTGGCTGATCCAATCAGCCAATCGGATTGACCTCGCATTCTATTGTCTGTTTCGATCAGCCAATAGACTGTGAGGTCAATTCGATTGGCTGATTGGATCAGCCAATCGCATTGAACTTCAATCCAATTGGCTGATTGAATCAGCCAATTAGATTTTTCCTACCTTAATTCCAATTGGCTGATAGAATCCTATCAGCCAATCGGAATTCGAGGGACGCCATCTTGGATGACGTCCCTTAAAGGTACCTTCATTCGGTTTTAGGACGTCGTTGGAAGAAGATGGCTCCGCAACAGCTGGATGGAAGATGGCTCCGCTCCGCATGATTGAAGATAGAAGACCCGCTTGGATGAAGACTTCTACCGGATGGAGGACCTCTTCTGCCCCGCTTGGATGAAGAATTCGGCCCGGCTGGGTGAACACGGCTAAAGGAAGGGTGATCTTCAGGGGGTTAGTGTTAGGTTTTTTTAAGGGGGGTTTGGGTGGGTTAGAGTAGGGGTATGTGGGTGTTGGGTTTTAATGTTGGGGGAAATGTATTTTTTTTACAGGTAAAAGAGGTGATTACTTTGGGGCAATGCCCTGCAAAAAGCCCTTTTAAGGGCTGGTAAAAGAGTGGATTACTTTGTAATTTAGTATAGGGTAGGGCATTTTATTTTTTGGGGGGCTTTTTTATTTTATTTTTTATTTTATTAGGGGGCTTAGATTAGGTGTAATTAGTTCTTGTAATTTTTTTATTTTCTGCAATTTAGTGGTTTTTTTTGTACTATAGTTTAGTTTATTTAATTGTATTTAATTTAGATAATTGTAGTTAATTAATTTAATTAATTTAATGATAATGTTAGGTGTAATTGTAACTTAGGTTAGGATTTATTTTACAGGTAATTTTGTATTTATTTTAGCTAGGTAGTTATTAAATAGTTAATAACTATTTAATAACTATTCTACCTAGTTAAAATAAATACAAAGTTGCCTGTAAAATAAAAATAAATCCTAAAATAGCTACAATATAATTATTAGTTATATTGTAGCTATCTTAGGGTTTATTTTACAGGTATTTAGTTTTAAATAGGAATAATTTAGTTAATAATAGTAATATGTATTTAGATTTATTAAAATAATATTTAATTTAGGGTTAGACTTAGGTTTAGGGGTTAATAAGTTTAATATAGGTGGCGGCGGGGTCCGGGAGCTGCGGTTTAGGGGTTAAACATTTAATTTAGTTGCAGCGGGGTCCGGGATCCACAGGATAGGGGTTAATAACTTTAATATAGGTGGGGGCGGTATAGGGGGTGGCAGATTAGGGGTTAATAGGTATAATGTAGGTGGCGGCGGGGTCCGGGAGCGGCGTTTTAGGGGTTAATACGTTTATTATAGTGGCGGCAGGGTCCAGGAGCGGCTGTTTAGGGGGTAATAAATGTATTTAGGTGGCGACGGTGTAGGGGGGCGCAGATTAGGGGTGTTTAGACTCGGGGTACATGTTAGGGTGATAGGTGCAGACATCTCCCATAGAAATCAATGGGATATTGGGCAGCAGCGAACATAAGCTTTCGCTGCTGTCAGACTCCCATTGATTCCTATGGGATCCATCTCCTCCAGGGCGGCGGATTGAAAACCAGGTACGCTGGGCCGGAATAGTGCTGAGCGTACCTGCTAGTTATTTGATAACTAGCAAAATAGTCAGATTGTGCCGAACTTGCGTTCGGAACGTCTGTAGTGACATAAGCATCGATCTGTGTCGGACTGAGACCCGCGGATCGTAGCTTACATCACTATATTCTACTTTTGCCGTTGATGGCTTGATAACTAGAGGCCAATGACATAGACTAGAAAGACATGGTAGAAATTAGCTCAACTGTACACACCAACTTGTATAACCTTCATAAAAATTAGGAATATGTTTTACAAGTTAGTGCACAGCATTGTTGTATGCACAATGTAACCTAGACTGTCTCTCTACAAGTAACAGCAATTCTCTACAAATATGTATCAACTGGGACCAAGATTTCAGTGCACAATATAAATGTTTCTGTCATCTGACAATATGGTAGATGTTTGGTATTGTAGTTGAGATAATATAGTTGATGAAAAGTATTTAATAGACACTATGGGGCAATTTATTAATGGCCGTACTGCCCCCAATGTATCTGTTTCAGTGCGAGCCTTCAGGCTTGCCAGAAACAGGAGTTAAGAAGCAGTGTACAGCAATCAGCCCGATCACATACGATCAGGTTCATTGACACCCCCTGCTAGCGGCCGATTGGATGCAAATCTGCAGGGCGTAGCATTGCACAAGCAGTTCACCAGAAATGCTTGTGCAATGATAAATGCAGACAGAGTATGCTGTCTGCATTTATTAATGTGTGGCAGACATGATCGCTATAGCGTATCTTGTCCGTCCACACAATGGTAAATCTACCCCAATGAATCAGACTATGCGGTATGATTAGCATGGGTGTTACAGTCCTAACTACCATGAATGGGGTTAAAACAGTTGACAAATTGAATAAAGTGCCATGAGACAAGATTCACTAGGCTTCAAAGCACGAGCTCTTATTATCCATGGTGTTTTGGGTCTGTACGCATCCCTCCACTTACTTTAGTAAGGTAAAATGTGCTAGGTAAAGAATGCAATACGGAAATGTTCAGCTGTATCAAACTGGCATCTGACAAGTGAAGTGTCTCAGCAGAATGACCCTTATACGCTTCATATCACAGTGTACTAATGGGACGTTCTACTGTACAAATGTCTTTCCTTTATTGTGCCCCTAATCATCAATGGAATTTATTTAATTATTTGCAAATAGCTCCTTTACCTTTGTTTTGTCATCTACAATTGCTGTTTTTGTTTTTGAAACCACAACCTAAATTGAAAACATTAATACTGCTGCATTGTCTAAAGAAAATATATGTAAACAAGAGGCGGCAGCCCAGTGAGGTTGGTAATGGGAGAGATTGGTAGTAAAATGTTTCATTTTCAATTGCTACTAAAATGTTTCATTTCCAATTGCTCTCTCTAAGGGTAAGATGATTAATAGCTCTCCATAGATCTGTATGACATCTATACATTTGTTTACAGACTCAAACCAAATATGTCCAAATCTGGAATAATTATGATTGAGGGTATTGAGAAAAAAAAATGGATGATATGGGGTAATTAGTAAAAAGGCTGAAAAACATTGCCTTAAGGCACTGCCCAGTGATGTATCTAATGCACTGTTATCCTATGTATGATTTAATTCCTGTAGAGTATAGCTTATTCAGGCATACCATCATGACGTGTTTAGATTCTCAAACTGAAATTATAATGCACAAATGTTACGCTCTCATTCATGTTTAATACCCACAAATAGGTTAACGACAGAGGTCATTTCCTACCTGACACTCTTGAGTGAAACTTTACCTATGTGTGTAACCCCTTTTAGAGGTTAAACACTTGGTGCTAGATTACAAGTGAGGCACAAACGGTTTTGCGACACATGGTACTTGCACTGATATTACAAGTGGAGTGAAATTGCGCAATCGCCCTTTACACTTCAATCCTTACCATGATCAAAGAGCTGTGGTTAACTGTTTTCAGAAACAAAAATATTGCACAAAACACTTCAAAAATACAAAGTACAGTTACACTCATATTAACACTTTCTATTAAAAATTATTTAATACAAATATTGCACCAAAAAGTTATACAGGCTCAAATATTGGAGATCACGGGTGTTAGAAAGAAAAAAAAAAGGCAGGAAAAGGGCTTTTACATTTGAGACACATTCATATACATTGCTAAATATGTATTTGTATGTATATATATATATGTCTATATATGTGTACATATATATTAATGTATTTTTATGTGTATAAATGTAATAACAGTCATATATACATATCTAAAAACATTAATATATATATATATATATGTCTATAAATATATATATATATATATATATATATATATATATAGACATATATATAAGTGCATTAGAGCCCTTTGCTATTACGTAGATGAAAACATGATAAAACATATTTATACAGGGGGCGGAGTTGGCCACGGCTAAGATGGCCGCATAACACCGGAGCTCCGAATACCAGCTCCAGATATTTGGTATGGGAAGCACATAAATGCTTTATGAGGGGGGAATTCATCAAGACAAAATCACAAATTAACAAGAAAGCCAGACACCAATATATAACCCTATCCCAATCTCTAGCAACCGCGGAATTTAAACATAAACAGAACCCAAAAGACCAGCAACTGTACCTACAATTACACAAGATCAGAAAAGAGCTGCAAGACCTATTGCTTAGAGAGCATAATCTAATAGCCCAACGCACCAAACAAAAATTTTACTTCGAAAGCAACAGAGCTGGAAAATTGTTAGCGCGGTCATTGAAGCTAAAAAAACTTACAACCTTCATACATAGGCCTCTATTTATCAAGCCATCAACCGCAAATACGCTGGAATTCCACAGCGTAATTGTGCAGAGCCTGATTCCCCTTATTTATCAAAACCTATTGTTACGGTTGCCTCCAGGCTGGCTGGAAGTTGGACCGTAGAAAAGGATGCTCCTAGCACTCACCAAAGGAGCAGCAGCACCGTAGACTCTATAACTGCTGCGTAGCCACCATAAGTAATGCAGACTCTATGAACCACCGCTGCTGGGCTGGTATCTCGCCGTCTGCTCTGCGCCCTGGACCTATGACCAGGCTCCAGTAGGTGAACCTCTTCCTTCTGTAGCAATCCCTGTAGCTAAGGGAGTATGAAGAGCATAGCAATCCCTGTAGTGATTATAAGCTGTATCCTACAAACATGAGTCAAAGCTTCAAGTTAGAGGGTCAACATAGGTCTTATGTACTGGAGCACACAGCCTGCTTTTTATTGAGGTTACATGCAAACAGGACACTCTCAGGGGGACTCATAAAATCCCCCATCACACATTTGATATTAGATAGAGACACTCCCTTTGACAGGCCACAACATTACTTCAGCAGATAACATTTTACACACAATAAAACAATGCAGTCCACCTTATCACTACTAGAAGTCTGATTAGACAATGGGAACGTTTATCACTAAACTTAATTAGAGCTGATCCCAGCAAACTTGTATTTAGAATGCTTCTTGAAGCTGAACAAAGTTATCTCTGTAGTTCTGACCGAAGGGTCTGTCACATAGCACTTAATGGCACACAATGAAACTGAACCAAGTGGGAGAAAGCCAGGGACAAGTCATTTCACAGGTCTGGGGACATAGTCTTAAAGGGGCATTGTTCACCAAAGTCACAATATGTCCCCAGACGGTTCTTAAAGGGCCACACACACCCAACAAAAGTCAATATGTCCTCAGGGGCACAATCTTCCAGGGGCCATAGTCATGTGGAAGGAGGCTGGCAAATAGGCTTCTCCAAAATCCAGGGAAGCAGGGCAATTTTCCATTTAAAGGGCCAGTTACAAACAGCAGTTTGTAACATATCTCCCCTTTTGGAGGGAGACTAACCAGGCACCTGACCTTCTGCCGGTCAGTGCCTAAGTTAGTCTCGCAACCCACCCACAAATAATTGTTAGCAGCAAAGTAGCCCCCCCACAATACGTAGTACTGGCCTGTAAGTTCCAGGTTGTAGGATGAAAGTGTAGCATCCTCGGCCTTCCTGGCGCAGCTGGGAAAATAGCTGATGGTACTTGGGGGGCAGAGGCCAGCGGCACTCTGCCCTGGTGCCAGCGCTTCTGCTGGGGTGAGGGGTTTGCAGGCCAGTTCTGTAACAAGGACAAGGTCTGTAGGGCAGAGGCCAGCAGCACTCTGTCCTGATGCCAGCTCTTCTGCTGGGGGAATTGGGGCATAGTCCTGCCCGGTGGCAAAGGGAACGTGGGGGTCAGTGGGGGTTAACATCTCCACTGTTAACCCTGGGCCCAAGTTAGGAGTTAGCTGGGGAGGGGGAGATTGGCTTACCTCCTCCTCCTGATACTCCGGCGGCCGTTGGGAAGGGAGGTCGATGCTCTCCACTTCCTGTGGAACATGCTGCGGCTGGGGAGAGAGACTGGTTGTCTCCTCTCCCTGGAAGGCACACTCCGGCTGGGGAGGGAGGTCGATGCTCTCCCCTCCCTGTAGCTGGGTCTGTCGCTGGGGATCTGGGCCGCCTGCCCAGCATCCCTGTAGGGCCGGTAGAGAGACTGCGGTCCCATCTCCACCTGCCTGCTGGGGGTCCTCCCAGGACCAGTCTATGAGGCCTGCTGCCTCTGGTATCTCTGGTTGGGGTTGGGGAAGGAGACCGGTTGTCTCTTCCCTCTGCACAGTATACTGCCGCTGGGGAGGGAGGTCGCTGCTCTCCTCTCCCTGTGGAACATGCTGCGGCTGGGGAGAGAGACCAGGTGTCCATACCCTCAAACTCCACAGTTGGCGCTCAAAGGCTCGTGCTGCTTCGTTCTCAGTAGCCAATTCCCAGATGAGGCGACTGACTACCTCCTGTGCAGGGTCTGGACCATATCGGACTAGCCGCCTCTTTACCTCTGGAACGAAATCAGCACCCTCATAGCGACGGATCAGGTTGAGGTGCTCTTCACAGGGTTCTGACCAGTGTCTTGTCAGCTCCATGCTGCTGTAGGTAGGGACGCTGCGCAGTGGCTAGCGTTGCCCTCAATTACTCTCCTACGATACCAGTGCTGTTGTGGTGCTGCTCCTTGCGCTAGGACGCAATCCCACCACTGCCGCCAAATGTTACGGTTGCCTCCAGGCTGGCTGGAAGTTGGACCGTAGAAAAGGATGCTCCTAGCGCTCACCAAAGGAGCAGCAGCACCGTAGACTATATAACTGCTGCGTAGCCACCATAAATAATGCAGACTCTATGAACCACCGCTGCTGGGCTGGTATCTCGCCGTCTGCTCTGCGCCCTGGACCTATGACCAGGCTCCAGTAGGTGAACCTCTTCCTTCTGTAGCAATCCCTGTAGCTAAGGGAGTATGAAGAGCATAGCAATCCCTGTAGTGATTATAAGCTGTATCCTACAAACATGAGTCAAAGCTTCAAGTTAGAGGGTCAACATAGGTCTGATGTACTGGAGCACACAGCCTGCTTTTTATTGAGGTTACATGCAAACAGGACACTCTCAGGGGGAGGCATAAAATCCCCCATCACACATTTGATATTAGATAGAGAGACACTCCCTTTGACAGGCCACAACATTTACTTCAGCAGATAACATTTTACACACAAGAAAACAATGCAGTCCACCTTATCACTACTAGAAGTCTGATTAGACAATGGGAAAGTTTATCACTAAACTTAATTAGAGCTGATCCCAGCAAACTTGTATTTAGAATGCTTCTTGAAGCTGAACAAAGTTATCTCTGTAGTTCTGACCGAAGGGTCTGTCACATAGCACTTAATGGCACACAATGAAACTGAACCAAGTGAAAGAAAGCCAGGGACAAGTCATTTCACAGGTCTGGGGACATAGTCTTAAAGGGGCATTGTTCACCAAAGTCACAATATGTCCCCAGACGGTTCTTAAAGGGCCATACACACCCAATAAAAGTCAATATGTCCTCAGGGGCACAATCTTCCAGGGGCCATAGTCATGTGGAAGGAGGCTGGCAAATAGGCTTCTCCAAAATCCAGGGAAGCAGGGCAATTTTCCATTTAAAGGGCCAGTTACAAACAGCAGTTTGTAACACCTATAGACCGGCAAAAGTAGAATTTTGTGACCTAACATACGATCCGCGGATCTCAGTCAGACACAGATCGATGCTTACGTCACTACAGATGTTCCGAATGCAAAATCGGCACTATCTGACTACTTTTGCTACTTATCAAATAACTGCCAGGTACGCTCGCCTCTATTCCGGCCCAGCGTACCTGGTTTTCAATCCGCCGCCCTGGAGGCAGGGGATGCCATAGGAATCAATGAGAGTCTGAAAGCAGCAAAGCTCATGTTCGATGCTTCCAGATATCCCATTGATTCCTATGGGAAAATAAAAGTTATGTTTACACCTAACACCCTAACATGTACCCCGAGTCTAAACACCCCTAATCTGCCGCCCCGCCACCGCCGCCACCTACATTATACTTATTAACCCATAATCTGCCGCCCGACACCGCCGCCACCTACATTATACTTATTAACCCCTAATCTGCACCCCCACACTGCTGCCACCTACATTATACTTATTAACCCCTAATCTGCCGCCCCGACACTGCCGCCACCTACATTATACTTATTAACCCATAATCTGCCCCCCCAACACCGCCGCCACCTACATTATACTTATTAACCCCTAATCTGCCCCCCCACACTGCTGCCACCTACATTATACTTATTAACCCCTAATCTGCCCCCCCACACTGCTGCCACCTACATTATACTTATTAACCCCTAATCTGCCCCCCCACACTGCCACCACCTACATTATACTTATTAACCCATAATCTGCCGCCCGACACCGCCGCCACCTACATTATACTTATTAACCCCTAATCTATCCCCCCAACACCGCCGCCACCTACATTATACTTATTAACCCCTAATCTGCCGCCCCAACACCGCCGCCACCTACATTATACTTATTAACCCCTAATCTGCTGCCCCGCCATCGCCGCCACCTACATTATACTTACTAACCCCTAATCTGCTGCCCCCAACGTCGCCGCCACTATATTAAATTTATTAACCCATAAACCTAAGTCTAACCCTAACACCCTTAACTTAAATCTAATTTAAATAAATCTAAATTAAATTCCTATCATTACCTAAATTATTCCTATTTAAAACTAAATACTTACCTATAAAATAAACCCTAAGATAGCTACAATATAACTAATAGTTACATTGTAGCTATCTTAGGGTTTATTTTTATTTTACAGGCAAGTTTGTATTTATTTTAACTAGGTACAATAGTTACTAAATAGTTATTAACTATGTAATAACTACCTAGCTAACATAAATACAAAAGTACCTGTAAAATAAAACCTAACCTAAGTTACAATAAAACCTAACACTACACTATAATTACATAAATTAACTAAATTAAATACAATTACCTAAATTAAATTATCTAAAGTACAAAAAAACCCCCACTAAATTACAGAAAATAAAAAAACAAATTACAGATATTTAAACTAATTACACCTAATCTAATAGCCCTATCAAAATAAAAAATCACCCCCCCCAAAATAAAAAAAACCCTAGCCTAAACTTAACTACCAATAGCCCTTAAAAAGGCCTTTTGCGGGACATTGCCCCAAAGTAATCAGCTCTTTTACCTGGAAAAAAAAATACAAACAACCCCCCAACAGTAAAACCCACCACACAACCAATCCCCCCCCCCAAAAAAACCTAACTACAAAAACCTAAGCTCCCCATTGCCCTGAAAAGGGCATTTGGATGGGCATTGCCCTTAAAATGGCAGTTAGCTCTTTTGCGGCCCAAAGCCCTAACCTAAAAATAAAACCCACCCAATACACCCTTAAAAAAAAACTAATGCTAACCCGCTAAAGATCGACTTACCGGGAGATGTCTTCAACCAAGCCGAGCGAAGTGGTCCTCAAGACAGGCAGAAGTCTTTATCCAAGCCGGGCAGAAGTGGTTCTCCAGATGGCAGAAGTCTTCATCCAGATGGCATCTTCTATCTTCATCCATCCGGCGCGGAGCGGGTCCATCTTCAAGACATCCGACGTGGAGCATCCTCTTCTGCCGACGAGTACCCGACGAATGAAGGTTCCTTTAAGTGACATCATCCAAGATGGTGTCCCTTAGATTACGATTGGCTGATAGAATTCAGCCAATCATAATTAAGGTAGAAAAAATCCTATTGGCTGATGCAATCATCCAATAGGATTGAAGTCCAATCCTATTGGCTGATCCAATCAGCCAATAGGATTGAGCTCACATTCTATTGGCTGATTGGAACAGCCAATAGAATGCAAGCTCAATCCTATTGGCTGATTGGATCAGCCAATATGACTGAACTTCAATCCTATTGGCTGATTGCATCAGCCAATAGGATTTTTTCTACCTTAAAAAAGTGTTTTTTTAAGGGTGTATTGGGTGGGTTTTATTTTTAGGTTAGGGCTTTGGGCCGCAAAAGAGCTAACTGCCCTTTTAAGGGCAATGCCCATCCAAATGCCCTTTTCAGGGCAATGGGGAGCTTAGGTTTTTTTTAGTTAGTTTTTTTGGGGGGGTTGGTTGTGTGGGTGGTGGGATTTAAAGTTGGGGGGGTTGTTTGTATTTTTTTTTGCAGGTAAAAGAGCTGATTACTTTGGGGCAATGACCCGCAAAAGGCCTGTTACGGTTACCCTTAGTCTCGCTGAGAGATGGACCGCTTAGTAGCCTGGATCCCTATTGCTAAAGAGGGGAGAGGCTGCTTTCCATAGTATTCTATATGAGTCTCGCAAATATAGAATAATCTCCCTTAGCTGCAGTACAGCTAGGATACCCTTCTGCCCACAAAAACGAGTCAACGCTGCGATTGAGGGTCAAACAAGACTCAGGACTGGGATGCCCAGCCTGCTTTTTATTAAGGTTACATGCACACAGGGCACTCCCAGGGGGAGAGGGGGGGAAGCACAAAATCCCCCATCACACATTTAGATAGAGAGCACTGTCCTTTGACAGGCCACAATAGGATTACAGTACTTAAGATAACAAGTTTACAAGTTCATCTTATCAATTAGCAGTCTGGCTCCAGAGGTGATTAGACAATGGGATTGGTTATCCCTAAACTTAGAGCTGAGGCCAGCAAATGTGTATTTAGGCAATAGTTTCTAAAAGCTGAAAAAAAAGAGTTAACTCTTTATGAAATGATACTTGTTACGGTTTTCTTGGAGCCCTTCTTAGGCGCTGGCTTGCTGGTTCAGGCATTGCTGCTGGGAAATAAGCTCTTCACAACAAAATAACTAATGCTTCTGTAACAGTGCTCCCTTTCTGTGGAACACTCTGGCAGACACGGTCTGACCCCTTTTCGGGGCAGACTAAGGCTGTCCAGACCGCTGGTTATGCGGGGCTGAGGTCGGTTTGTCTGGACAACCCGTCGGCGTTGCCATTCTGTTTCCCAGGTCTGTAAGTAATGGTGAAATTGAAGGGTTGCAACGATAAGCTCCAACGTAATAGCCTGCCGTTATCTCCAGAGACCCGGTTCAGCCACACCAACGGGTTATGGTCGGTGACCAGAGTGAACTCCTGACCATATAAATAGGGAGTCAATTTCTTTAATGCCCACACCAAAGCCAAACACTCCTTTTCGACCGCTGCATAGCTGACTTCACGGGGCAGGAGCTTCCGGCTGATGTAGGCAACTGGATGCTCCCCTCCATCTTCGCCTACTTGGCTGAGGACAGCTCCCAGCCCGAACATGGAAGCATCTGTATGGACGATAAAACGTTTGTTAAGGGCTGGGGCCGCCAAGACAGGAGCGTTAATTAGAGCATTTTTGAGAGCCTGGAAAGCCGTTTCACAGTGGGGAGACCACAGGACCTGTCGAGGTAAGTTCTTCTTGGTCAAGTCAGTCAGGGGTTTGGCAAGTGTGCTGTAGTCTGGTACGAACCGTCTATAGTACCCTGCCGTGCCCAGGAAGGCTAGGACCTGAGTCTTAGTGATGGGGGTGGGCCAATTGGCGACAGCTTCTATTTTGGCCGGCTCTGGTCGCTGCTTTCCACACCCCACCCGGTGACCCAGGTACTGTACCTCGGCCATCCCAAAGTGGCATTTTTCTGGCTTCAGAGTCAGGCCAGCAGCCCGGATCTGATCCAGAACCATTCCCACATGAGCTAAGTGGTCCTCCCAGGACTCACTGTGGATCGCTATGTCGTCCAGGTAGGCGCAAGCAAAACTCTGGAAGCCATCCAGGAGCCTATCCACCAAGCGCTGGAATGTAGCTGGGGCATTCTTCATCCCAAACGGCATTACCCTAAACTGATATAAGCCGAATGGGGAGACGAATGCCAACTTGGGGATAGCCTCCGGGGCCAGGGGAATCTGCCAGTAACCTTTGCAGAGGTCAATAGTGGTCAGGTAATTTCCCCTGGCTATACGATCGAGTAGCTCGTCTACCCTGGGCATAGGGTAAGCGTCCGTCACGGTATTTTCATTGAGCCTCCGATAGTCTACGCAGAACCGGGTGGTCCCATCTTTCTTGGGCACCAAGACAACTGGGGAGGCCCATGGACTATCGGAGGGCTCAATTACCCTGAGCTGGAGCATCTCATCGATCTCCTTCTTCATTCCTGTCCTAACTGCTTCGGGGATTCGGTACGGAGCCTGGCGCAAGGGAGCTTGTCCCGGAGTATCTACCTGGTGGGTGGTTAAAGTAGTGTACCCTGGCTTCGGGGAGAAGGTGAGGTGTTTGGACTGGAGGAGTTGGTTGAGCTGCTCCCTTTCAGTGGGGCTAAGTCGGTCCCCTATCTGAACCTGCGCCACTATACCTGTGGGGAGACTCTTTTCTAATAGGTCTGGAATGGGTAAACTGTTGGGGTCTTCCTGAGGGGAACAACATACGGCCGTCACGTTCTCTGGTCGCTCAAAATATTCCTTGAGCATGTTTACATGGAATGTCTTTCTAAGATTGTTGTCATGGCAGCTAGCTATCACATAAGTGGTGTCTCCCCTTTTCTCTACGATCTGGTAGGGACCCTGCCAGGACGCCTGCAATTTGTCTGTCTTCACCGGCTTAAGTACTAACACCTTTTGTCCTATGGTGAAGATTCTCTTTCGGGCCCCCCGATCGTACCATACTTTCTGTCTTCTCTGGGCCAACTGGAGATTAGCCCGCACGGATTTGGCTAATTGCTCCATTCGGTCCCTGAGTTCCAGCACGTATGGCACAATGGGGACACCGTCAGCCTCCATCTCTCCCTCCCAGTGCTCCCGGATCAGGTTTAGGGGTCCCCGTACCTTTCTTCCGTAGAGCAACTTGAAGGGAGAGAACCCTGTCGTTTCCTGGGGCACCTCCCGATAAGCAAATAGGAGGTGCGGCAGGAAGCGTTCCCAGTCTCGGTATTCCTGAGTGAATGTCTTGAGCATTTGCTTGAGGGTCCCATTGAACCTCTCACACAGCTCGTTCGTCTGGGGGTGGTATGGGGAGCTCAGGAGGGACTTAATTTTGCAAACCTGCCAGAGTTGTTGGGTTAATTCAGCCATAAATTGGGTGCCTTGGTCGGATAGGATTTCCTTTGGAAATCCTACCCGGGAGAACACCTGTACTAGTGCATTCGCTACCGTATCCACTTGTATGTTGGATAGGGCGACAGCCTCTGGGTACGTGGTAGCATAGTCCACTACGGTAAGAATGTAGCGCTTACCGGAGGGACTAGGGGTAGCCAGTGGTCCCACTAGGTCAATAGCAACCCGGCTGAAGGGTTCCTCTACAATGGGCATATTTACTAGCTGGGCTTTAGGGTGATCACCTCGCCTTCCTACTCGTTGACACACATCGCAGGTGTTACAGTAAGTTCTAACGTCAGCGTGCACCCCTGGCCAAAAGAACGTGTGAGTAATGTGGTGTAGGGTACGGGTTACGGCTAGGTGGCCTGCTAAGGGGATGTCGTGGCCTATTTTGAGGATTTCTTGCCGGTATTTGTGGGGCACTACCAGCTGTCGCCTACGCTGTCCCCTTTTCTCTGTCCAGCGGTATAGTTTCCCTTTTTCCCATAAGAATGTTTCGTTATCTGCCCCGCCCCCTCCGGTCTCTGCTCGTTCCCGGTACTTTTGTAAGGTTGGGTCAGTCTTAGACTCTGCCTCGAAAGCATCTGGGGTGTCCCAGGGTATGGGGCCTAACCTGTCAGGCAAGGTCGGGGTAGGTCTTACCTGTGTCTCCCGCACTGGTGAGAGCTCTCGCTCCGTCCGGGCTTGGGCCCATGTAGTCACTGGGTCCGCCTCGTTGTTGCATACTGGAGCATAGGCAAAAGTCATGGGGCCCAAATCGTTGCCCAGTAGTACTTCGGCAGGTAAATTATCCATTAGGCCCACGTTCACAGCCCCCTTTCCCGCTCCCCAATCAAGATGCACTTTAGCTGTTGGAATTTTGTACACATCCCCCCCGCCACTCTAACGGCCACAGTCTGTCTGGATCGCTTGTGCTCTGGCACCAAATGACTCTGTACCAGCGTGATAGTAGCCCCTGTGTCTCGCAATCCCTCGGTAGATCGCCCCTCGAGCCATACCCTCTGCCGATGGTGCTGGCGGTTATCTGAGGCAGCATATACAGGGTCTGCCTCGTGAAGCGGCCCCACATATCCCTCCATAGGGGCCTCTTGGTTAACACAGAGGGCCCGGGCCGGACGATAGGACCCAGAGGGGTAATTGTAATTCCTGGGTGTCTGGTGCGTATTAAGGGGGCAGCTAGCCATGAAATGCCCTGATCGCTTGTATCGGTGGCAAGTCGGTCTGGGACGCTCAGAGCTGTTATTGGGTGGTCCTGAGTGTCGGACGGGCCCTGTGGGCACCGGGGCTCGGAATTCAGCACGAGGGGGGTGCACGGTAAACCTCTCTGGGTTCGACCCGTGCTGGAGCTCGGTAGTTCATGGGTTCATGAAGACGGGAGTCATAATGTTCATCGGCCAATTTGGCTGCTTTTTCTAAGGTAGAAGGCCGCCTGTCTCGCAGCCATTCCTTCCCTTGCTGTTCCATGCCATTATAAAAATGTTCTAAGAGAAACAATTGTAAAATTTCCTCCCCAGTCACCGCTTTACTTCCGCTCAGCCAGTGATTTGCCGCTCTCCGCATTCGGTGCGCCCATTCCATATGGGTATCGTTAGGCTTCTTTTCCGTGCCCCGAAACTGTTGGCGATACGTGTCCGGAGTTACAGCGTACCGTCGCAACAGTGTCTCCTTAACTAGCTCATACTGTGTCACTTCCTCAGCACCCAGAGTACGAAAGGCTTCCAGGGCTCGCCCGGATAGTTTCCCAGACAATATCGTGGGCCACTCCCTGTTGGGAATCTGGTGCAGGTCACATTGCCTTTCGAAGTCCGCCAAATATTCATCAATCCCTGTCTCGCTCTCTAGAAAGGGTCGAAATGCCGCATAGGGTATCTTGGGCCTCCCAGCATTTTCGACAGGGATGATTACCTGCGGGGCTTCAGCATTGCTGTGTGCGTTCGCTAGGTTGAGTTCGTGGGCTTGAGTCTCTCGTATATCCTCGTCCGCCTCCGCCATCAACTGCTGTACCAATTCCATGGAGGGGTTCGGCCCGTATAATGAGAGCCTTTCCCGAACAATCCTGGTTTTTTCGTCACTAATCGTGGTCGGTGTTTCCGCCATTGTGAAGCTCTGATCCAGTTCGGTCAATTCTGCGATCAGCTCTCTCCTCGGCTGGTTGCTGGCGTACCCCCCTCTGCTTTCAAGTAAATCCTTTAGGGTTGTATGCTTCAATTTTTTGTAAGCGCTCTCCATCCGTTCTGTACCTCTCCTAGGAAATCCAGGAAAATCCCGCCGCTGCCGCCAAATGTTACGGTTACCCTTAGTCTCGCTGAGAGATGGACCGCTTAGTAGCCTGGAAAATGTTACGGTTACCCTTAGTCTCGCTGAGAGATGGACCGCTTAGTAGCCTGGATCCCTATTGCTAAAGAGGGGAGAAGCTGCTTTCCATAGTATTCTATATGAGTCTCGCAAATATAGAATAATCTCCCTTAGCTGCAGTACAGCTAGGATACCCTTCTGCCCACAAAAACGAGTCAACGCTGCGATTGAGGGTCAAACAAGACTCAGGACTGGGATGCCCAGCCTGCTTTTTATTAAGGTTACATGCACACAGGGCACTCCCAGGGGGAGAGGGGGGGAAGCACAAAATCCCCCATCACACATTTAGATAGAGAGCACTGTCCTTTGACAGGCCACAATAGGATTACAGTACTTAAGATAACAAGTTTACAAGTTCATCTTATCAATTAGCAGTCTGGCTCCAGAGGTGATTAGACAATGGGATTGGTTATCCCTAAACTTAGAGCTGAGGCCAGCAAATGTGTATTTATGCAATAGTTTCTAAAAGCTGAAAAAAAGAGTTAACTCTCTATGAAATGATACTTGTTACGGTTTTCTTGGAGCCCTTCTTAGGCGCTGGCTTGCTGGTTCAGGCATTGCTGCTGGGAAATAAGCTCTTCACAACAAAATAACTAATGCTTCTGTAACAAGGCCCTTTTAAGGGCTATTGGTAGTTTAGTTTACACTAGGGTTTTTTTTATTTTGGGGGCGCTTTTTTATTTTGATAGGGCTATTAGATTAGGTGTAATTAGTTTAAATATCTGTAATTTGTTTTTTATTTTCTGTAATTTAGTGGGGTTTTTTGTACTTTAGATAATTTAATTTAATTTAGGTAATTGTATTTAATTTAGTTAATTTATGTAATTATAGTGTAGTGTTAGGTTTTATTGTAACTTAGGTTAGGTTTTATTTTACAGGTACTTTTGTATTTATGTTAGCTAGGTAGTTATTAAATAGTTAATAACTATTTAGTAACTATTGTACCTAGTTAAAATAAATACAAACTTGCCTGTAAAATAAAAATAAACCCTAAGAGTTATATTGTAGCTATCTTAGGGTTTATTTTATAGGTAAGTATTTAGTTTTAAATAGGAATAATTTAGGTAATGATAGGAATTTTATTTAGATTTATTTAAATTAGATTTAAGTTAGGGGTGTTAGGGTTAGACTTAGGTTTAGGGGTTCGGGAATGGCAGGATAGGGGTTAATAAGTTTATTAGAGTGCCAGTGGGCTCCGGGAGCGGCGGTTTAGGGGTTAATAACTTCATTTAGTTGCGGCGGGGTCCGGGAGCAGCGGGATAGGGGTAAAACAGTGTAGTATAGTTTAGGTGTTTAGTGACAGTATACCAATAAAGCTGGGAAAAGGCCAAAGAGCAGCGAGATCGATGACTGTTAGTTAACAACAGTCCGCTGCTCATCTCCCCGTACTCGGTGCGCAGCTTTTGACAGCTTTTTTGGTAACTTTGGAGAGTGTATTCAGGTCAGCGGCAGCGATGTTAGGCGATCTTAGGCGAGCATATTGGTGCTGTCAAATGCAAGTAAGTTGACGGCTTGATAAATAGGCCTCATAGTATTAAAACAAAGACCAATATGCTAGTACACACTGCCCCAGACATAATGCACCAATTTGAAGCTTATTACAAAGATCTGCATGATATCAAAAACAAAGAACATTACCCATTACCTCAACTAACTAAGGAACAAAAAGATTCAATAGACAGCCTCATCTCGGAGTCCGATATCAAGACAGGCATCACCCTAATGAACACTGGTAAAAGTCCTGGACCAGACGGTTTTACAGTAAAATATTATAAAAAAACTCCAACACATATTGATACCCCATTTAAAAAAAAATCTTCAATAAAATAGATTACCAGACGCAAATTCCCCATACGATGCTGGAATCCCAAATCTCGGTTTTACCAAAACCGGGAAGTCACCTGACACACCTCCAAACTTCAGACCGATTTCACTATTAAATGTTGACATTAAAATATATCAACTACTAGTACACTTAGTGATAACAGGTGTCACTAGGGTACTTGTAAGAGGCGCCTAGAGGCAAGTAGAATTGCCAAAATAAAGGAATAGGTAGGAAGTAAATATTAAAATGACTAGATGGTTCAATAGACCAACGGTAATACAACGGCAATATGTGAAAATATGTGAAGATATAGGTATACAATAGGAGACAACAATAACCACAAGGCAGGTATATAAATATATGTATATATATGAACTTTAGAGTCCAATAAATGATTGGTTAGAAAAGTCCTCTTATATACAAATCCAGAGGTTTAAAGATGATGAAATATATCCAGGATATATAGGCCGCTCCTTCAGGGTGTCTTGCCACAACACCGGAAGTAGGATCTAAGAGGAACAGAATAGAGGGCACCACATAGTGCAGATTATAAATAACTTTAAGTGGTGAGCGGATAATAAATGAAAACCTACTCACACAGAGTAAAGCACTGATGTGCAGTACAAGCAGTCCGGAACCACACGTCGTCCGGTAGACCAATGGAAGATATCGCCAAAGGGGGTCCTCGTCTCACCAGGGAGAGTCCAAAGATGCCCAGAGATCAATAGTCAGGATATGCCAATGGAGCAGGAATCAACAGAAATCCACCAGCAGGTCAGGGGACCCAATGAAACATGTGAAGAAAGTCCAAGGGAAGTTTCACCAAGGACAAATATAATGAGTCAGCAGCAGATGGAGAGTTAAAAAAGGATTACAATTTATTGTTGCTAAAAATTATTGTTGATAAAAATATGCTAGAATCATTGCAACACGCATTAATAGAATATTACCACAACTAATTCACTTTAACCAAGTGGGATTTGTACCACACCGGGCAGCCCGGGACAACACCATTAAGGTACTTAATTTACTAGACTTTGCGCAAACACGTAAAATACCAACTGCCCTGCTGGCAATAGATGCTGAAAAGCCTTTGGCTGAACTGGTCTTTTCTAAATGCTACTCTTGATAGGTTCGGGTTTGGAAAGATAACGATTGACAGAATTTTGGCATTATACTCCAAACCTACGGCGCGCATAAAACTCAATGGGGCCTAGTTATCAAGCCGTCAACCTCAAATACGCTGGAATTCCGCAGCGTATTTGTGGCGAGGCTGATACGCCTTAGTTATCAAAGGCTCGAGACCGTCAAAAGTAGAATTTTGTGACGTAAGCTTCGATCCGCCGGACTCAGTCCGACACAGATCGATTCTTACGTCACCCCAGATGTTCCGCACACAAGTGCGGCACATTCTCACTACTTTTGCTAGTTATCAAAAAACTAGCAGGTACGCTCGGCACTTTTACGGCCCAGCGTACCTGGTTTTCAAACCGCCACCCCTGGAGGCGGCGGATCCCATAGGAATCAATGGGAGTCTGACCATAGCGAAAGTACAAGTTTGCTGCTGACAGACATCCCATTCATTCCTATGGGAGCTGTCTACACCTAACACCCTAACATGTACCCCGAGTCTAAACACCACTAATCTGTCCCCCACTACACCGCCGCAACTAAATAAAGTTATTACCCCCTAAACAGCCGCTCCCGGAGCCCACCGCGAGCTACTCTATACATATTAACCCCTAAACCGCCGCTCCCGGAGCCCACCGCAACTATAATAAATGTATTAACCCCTAAACCGCCGCTCCCTGAACCCGCCGCAACCTATATTAAATGTATTAACCCCTATCCTGCCCCCCCCTATAATAAATTTAATAACCCCTAATCTGCCCCCCCTACACCGTCGCCACCTATAATAAATTTATTAACCCCTATCCTGCCCCCCACTACGCCGCCGCCACTGTAATAAAATTATTAACCCCTAAACCTAAGTCTAACCCTAACCCTAACGCCCCCCTAACTTAAATATTAATTAAATAAATCTAAATAAATTAACTCTTATTAACTAAATGAATCCTATTTAAAAGTAAATACTTACCTATAAAATAAACCCTAATATAGCTACAATATAAATAATAATTATATTCTAGCTATTTTAGGATTTATTTTTATTTTACAGGTACCTTTCAATTTATTTTAACTAGGTACAATAGCTATTAAATAGTTATTAACTATTTAATAGCTTACCTAGCTAAAATAAAGATAAATTAACCTGAAAAATAAAAACTAACCTAAGTTACAATTACACCTAACACTACACTATACTTTAATAAATTATTCCTATTTAAAAATAAATACTTACCTGTAAAATAAACCCTAAGATAGCTACAATATAATTAATAATTATATTGTAGCTATCTTAGGATTTATATTTATTTTACAGGTAACTTTGTATTTATTTTAGCTAGTTAGAATAGTTATTAAATAGTTATTAACTATTTAATAACTACCTAGCTAAAATAAATACAAAATAACCTGTAAAATAAATCCTAACCTAAGTTACAATTAAACCTAATACTACACTATCATTAAATTAATTAAATAAACTACCTACAAATAACTACAATTAAATACAATTACATAAACTAACTAAAGTACAAAAAATAAAAAAAGCTAAGTTACAAAAAATAAAAAAATAAGTTACACACATGTTAAAAATATTACAACAATTTTAAGCTACTTACACCTAATCTAAGCCCCCTAATAAAATAACAAACCCCCCCAAAATAAAAAATGCCCTACCCTATTCTAAATTAAATAAAGTTCAAAGCTCTTTTACCTTACCAGCCCTTAAAAGGGCCATTTGTGGGGGGCATGCCCCAAAGAAAACCACTCTTTTGCCTGTAAAAGAAAAAATACAACCCCCCCCAACATTAAAACCCACCACCCACATACCCCTAATCTAACCCAAACCCCCCTTACAAAAACCTAACACTAATCCCCTGAAGATCATCCTACCTTGTCTTCACTCAGCCGAAGTGGACATCAGGAGCGGAAGAAGTTAATCCTCCAAGCGGCGCTGAAGAAAAGTCTTCAATTCGGCCGATGTCATCTTCAAAGAGGAGCTGAAGAGGTCTTCTATCCGGGCGATGTCATCTTCCAAGCCGGGTCTTGAATCTTCCTCCCGCCGACGCGGAACCTCCTTCTTCACCGATGGACTACGACGAATGAAGGCTCCTTTAAGGGACGTCATCCAAGATGGCGTCCCCTCAATTCCGATTGGCTGATAGGATTCTATCAGCCAATTGGAATTAAGGTAGGAATATTCTGATTGGACGATGGAGTCAGCCAATCAGAATCAAGTTCAATCCGATTGTCTGATCCGATCAGCCAATCAGATTGAGCTCGCATTCTATTGGCTGATCGGAACAGCCAATAGAATGCGAGCTCAATCTGATTGGCTGATTCCATCAGCCAATCAGATTTTTCCTACCTTAATTCCGATTGGCTGATAGAATCCTATCAGCCAATCGGAATTGAGGGGACGCCATCTTGGATGATGTCCCTTAAAGGAGCCTTCATTCGTCGTAGTCCGTCGGTGAAGAAGGAGGTTCCGCGTCGGCGGGAGGAAGATTCAAGACCCGGCTTGGAAGATAACATCGCCCGGATAGAAGACCTCTTCAGCGCCTCTTTGAAGATGACATCGGCCGGATCGAAGACTTTTCTTCAGCGCCGCCTGGATGATGACTTCATCGGATGGAAGATTTCTTCAGCGCCGCTTGGAGGATTAACTTCTTCCGCTCCGGATGTCCACTTCGGTTCCATCGCTGCTCGGCTGAGTGAAGACAAGGTAGGATGATCTTCAGGGGATTAGTGTTAGATTTTTGTAAGGGGGGTTTGGGTTAGATTAGGGGTATGTGGGTGGTGGGTTTTAATGTTGGGGGGGTTGTATTTTTCTTTTACAGGCAAAAGAGCTGTTTTCTTTGGGGCATGCCCCCACAAATGGCCCTTTTAAGGGCTGGTAAGGTAAAAGAGCTTTGAACTTTATTTAATTTAGAATAGGGTAGGGCATTTTTTTATTTTGGGGGGGTTTGTTATTTTATTAGGGGGCTTAGATTAGGTGCAAGTAGCTTAAAATTGTTGTAATATTTTTAACATGTTTGTAACTTATTTTTTTATTTTTTGTAACTTAGCTTTTTTTATTTTTTGTACTTTAGTTAGTTTATGTAATTGTATTTAATTGTAGTTATTTGTAGGTAGTTTATTTAATTAATTTAATGATAGTGTAGTATTAGGTTTAATTGTAACTTAGGTTAGGATTTATTTTACAGGTAATTTTGTATTTCTTTTAGCTAGGTAGTTATTAAATAGTTAATAACTATTTAATAACTATTCTAACTAGCTAAAATAAATACGAAGTTACCTGTAAAATAAATATAAATCCTAAGATAGCTACAATATAATTATTAATTATATTGTAGCTATCTTAGGGTTTATTTTACAGGTAAGTATTTATTTTTAAATAGGAATAATTTATTAAAGTATAGTGTAGTGTTAGGTGTAATTGTAACTTAGGTTAGGATTTATTTTACAGGTAAATTTCAGTTTCTTTTAGCTAGGTAAGCTATTAAATAGTTAATAACTATTTAATAGCTATTGTACCTAGTTAAAATAAATTGAAAGGTACCTGTAAAATAAAAATAAATCCTAAGATAGCTAGAATATAATTATTATTTATATTGTAGCTATATTAGGGTTTATTTTAAAGATAAGTATTTAGCTTTAAATAGGAATAATTTATTTAATAAGAGTTAATTTATTTAGATTTATTTAATTAATATTTAAGTTAGGGGGGCGTTAGGGTTAGGGTTAGACTTAGGTTTAGGGGTTAATAATTTTATTACAGTGGCGGCGGCGTAGTGGGGGGCAGGATAGGGGTTAATATATTTATTATAGGGGCGACTGTGTAGGGGAGGCAGATTAGGGGTTAATAAATTTATTATAGGTGACGACGGTGTAGGGGGGGCAGGATAGGGGTTAATAGGTTTAATATAGGTTGCGGCGGGTTCAGGGAGCGGCAGTTTAGGGGTTAAACTATTTAGTTGCGGAGAGGTGCGGGATCAGCAGGATAGGGGTTAATAACTTTATAATAGAGGGCGACGGTGTAGGGGGGGCAGGATAGGGGTTACTAGGTATACTGTAGGTGGCAGCGGTGTCCGGGAGCTGCGGTTTAGGGGTTAATACATTTATAAGACTTCCGGCAGGGTCTAGGAGCGGCGGTTTAGGGGTTAGTAACTTTATTGAGTTGCGGGAGGCTCCGGGGGCGCCGGTATAGGGATAGAACAGTGTAGTTTAGTGTGAGTGCTTAGTGACAGGCTAGCAATAAAGCTGGGAAAAAGCCGAAGAGCAGCGAGATCGGATGAGTGATAACTGTCACAGTCCGCTGCTCATCGCCCCGCAGCTTTTTGACAGCTTTATTTGATAACTTAGGCGTATTTTTTCAGGTCCGCGGCGGCGAAGGTAGGCGAGCTTAGGCGGGCGTATTGGGCCGGCGAAGCCAGAAAAGTAGACGGCTTGATAACTACCCCCCAATGACTCACTATCGGACAAAACTATTTCCAATGGCACGAGACAGGGATGCCGCTTGTCCCCAATCCTCTTCATTCTAGCCATAGAAATATTAGCATCTAGGATAAGGCAAAACAATGACATACAAGGATTAGAGATAGGCACCAAGCAATATAAAATGTCCCTCTATGCGGATGATGTACTGCTAACGTCCCCAATAAGCTCCCTAGAGGCCCTTAAAATTGAATGCGACCTGAATGGTTCCCTGTCATATTATAAAATTAACACCACTAAATCAGAATTCTTAAGCATAGCAATACCATAGTCTGAACTCTGACAGACTAAAAACACATATCATTTTTCCATCCAGCAGAATTCCATTGAATATTTAGGGATCCAGATAGCGAAAACCTCACAAGAATTATTCACACTAAATTATCAAAAATTACTCAAAGACTTACAGATGGATTTGCAAAACTGGAACTCGAAACCTTTCTCTTGGCTCAGACGTATTCACGACTTTAAAATGACCATGCTGCCCAAAATCCTCTACATCTTCCAAAACGTTACCCATTCAGGTCCAATAGACATATATCAAATCTCTACAAAACCTATCCTTTGGGTTTATATGGCATAATAAGCAGCCCAGACTAGCAAAACTTTATATGTTCCGGGATAGAGATAACGGGGGCCAAGGGGTACCAAACCTCTCTTATTACAGGATAGCAGTCCATTTTACAAGAATATTAGACTGGAATAAAGATATAGACCATAAAGAACGGGTGGGATTAAAACATACTTTAACTGAATGTCTGAGTCTAAGTAGCACCTGCTGG